>NW_027649955.1:0-280000 GCF_965287045.1 Carcharhinus amblyrhynchos | reverse complement strand
ACGCCATAACAAAGAACTGCAACAAATGCTGAAACCTGGCAGTCAGATGGGTGAAGGAGACGAAGCCTTGGAGTATTATGCTAAACACACGGCTCAGATTGAGGTCAGTAAAAATGAGACATTAAAAGCAAATGGATACCAGAATCTTGGAAAGCCCTTATTTACAACCTTGATGGATGCAGAGGAATGTACTGACGTATGAGATTAATTAGAAAATATGCCAACAGAAGGTTTGAAGAAGGTCTGGGAAGCAAAACAAAGAACTAATCAGACAAGCTTTCCTATTTGGCACAGAATTCCAGAGAAACAGGGCTTGTTATCTTGGGAAATCGACCAAAATGACACAAAGTGTCTCAAGTCTTGTGGTAATTTTTAGTTTCGACTTGTGCTGTTTCCAAAAGCATGCAGTGGAAATAGTTGATTAAATTGGCAAATACATGCCAAATGAGAGGCCAAGGATGATTTAAGTGGCACAGCACAAATATAGAGGAACCTTCTTTGTTTTATAAACCTGATGAATACCATGTTCACATTGCATGAGGTGATTGGTTCAATAACTGGTCCAAATTAATGAAACTCGTAGTGTTAATATTTTTTCAATAGAAAATGTCAATGCACCAAAATGGTCATTGTTCATGTTCAAACTGGTCTTGATCAGAGAGGCAACATGAGGTTCCTTCAGGCCTGTTTTAACTCTAAGAAGAAAAGGCAGGAAGGATGCTGTTCTGTGACTGGAAGTTTGGAAAGGACGCATGGCACGGACATCATTTCAACTACTCACCTTTTGAAGTGGAAAATTGCAGCTGGCTAATAGACGAGCAATAGCTAATGGTGTTCCTCCGTTAACACTGACAGTTTTGGTGGGGTAACTGAAATGTTAGTATTTGGATTTCCAGGCCTGACTTCCCACGTGGTTCATTATAAATGGAATCTATTCAGATTTCTTGCATTTCAGTTTCTTTCAGTCCAAAGTAGGCTGAACAAATTCTGCTTCAATGTACCTTTCAACTTCATGCAATTGCTCTGGGATCTGTATAAAATATAACAGTACTGCCGAAACTTCTCCGTAAATGTGATCCTCCAGTTTTGGAAGAAGTTTTGTGTTGTCAAAAATTTGTCCATGTTAATAATGTAAGCCACTGATGGGTGAACTTGTTAATTTCAGCAAGTTGCTATGGTTGATACCAATCCATACAAAAGCTACAAGAGGATTGTCACTGTCATCTGATCATTTATTGGAAATTACTCTCCAGGTTAGGATGCACAAGAAGGGACTTGTGCTTCCACTTGTGACAAATTCAAATGCGTGCACAGTACTAATTAAAATATTTAGTGGTTGAATAAATCCTTGTTCTTTGGGTGGCCACCTGATTACGTAAGCTCCATCAGAAGTGATTTCCCACCCCCCACCCCCCTTGAAGGTGGCACATCTGATGCTTCCACTTTGAAAAGATATCTTGCGGGATTTTTTTTTGTAATGGTGCAATTCCATTTGCATCCTGGCCAAAACCTACCCAGGCTTGAGACTGAAACCCAATTGAATTGCTTGACAGCACATGAAAGACTGGATGAATATCAGGAGGCTAATCCCAAGCAAACACACCCCCTGACAAAAGATGACAATAGACATGTACAACTTACTTTGTCCAGCTGATTTTAGTGAGAGGGTGGACATAGATCAGCAGGAGAATCTGAGTGCTGAAGCATCAGTCCTTCACACTGCCAGGTGGACATCCGATGTGCTGGAACAGCTTTAGAACATAGAACACTACAGCACAAACAGGCCCTTCGGCCCACAAGTTGCACCGATCATATCCATACCTAACAGGCCATAGAACTATCTGTAACTTCCAATGCCATTAGATCCCATATACTCATCCAGAAGTCTTTTAAAACACCCCAGTGAGTTCGCCTCTACCACCACCGACGGCAGCCGATTCCACTCACTCACTCACCACCCTCTGAGTGAAAAACTTTCCCCTATCATCTCCTCTGTACTTGCTTCCCAGCACCTTTAACCCTGTGTCCTCTCATAGTGACCATTTCAGCCCTGGGAAATAGCCTCCGAGAATCCACCCTATCTATTCCTGTCAACATTTTATAAACCTCTATCAGGTCGCATCTCAACCTTCGTCTCTCCAGGGAGAAGTGCCCTAGGTCCCTCAACCTATCTTCACAAGGTATGCCTCCCAATCCAGGCAACATCCTTGTAAATCTCCTCTGCACCCTCTCAGTAGCTTCCACATCCTGTAGAGCTTTGTGCACTGCATACAGCTCTTCCATTCCACAGTTGGGGCAGTTAAGCTGTGCTGTGTCCATATAATTTTGCTTTGCTACTTGGAGTGAGTCAAATTGTCTGAAGATTGACATCTCTGATGCTAAGGCTTTAGGAGGAATCTTTGAAGAATTATCCATTCAGGACTTCTAGCTGGCAGCAAACACTTGACTCTTCTATTCATGTACTGGACTCCATTGCCATTAAGGATGGGGATGTTCAAGGAGCTACCTCTTAATCCCATTACTTGCACTGGCATTTATAATTGAATGTGTTAGAACTGTGGTGCACTGACTTGATCTGGTGCTTTTGCTTAGCGCTGTCTATAGCATGTCGTTTCTCACACATTTGGTCTTGAGTTGTAGCTTCACCAGCTTGACATCTCATTTTTGGATATGCCTGATGTTGCTTATGGCATGCCCACTTACACTCCTTATTAAGCCAGGTTAGTACCCTGGCTTGGTATAATGAGGGATTTGCTGGGAATTGAGGTTACAGAGTGTAATGGAATACAGTTCTGCTTTTACTCATAGCAGTACCTCATGGGTGCCCACTTAAGAGTCTTTAGATCTGTTCTTGATGTATCCCATTTAGTACAGTGCTAGTATCCCACAACGGTGCAGGATGACCTCAGTGTAAAGATGGGGCTTGGTCTCCACAAGGACTATGCGGCTGACATGCCTACCAAATTTTAATGGATGGATACATCATGACAGGTAATCAGTGAGGATGAGTTCAGGAGGTTTTCCCCAGTCTTCATTCTCACCACCTAATGCAAATCCAATCTAGTAGATATGACCTCAGCCATTAGCCAGGCCAGTAGTGGTAGAATTGTGCTAATCTTGGTGATGAACATTGAAGCTCCTCCACCAAGAGTATATTTGGTGCCTTTGCCACTTCTCAAAAAGCAATTGTTAACAAAGAAACTACCATCATGTTTGTTTCACATCACAGGTTTAGGAACAGGAGTCGGCCACATGGCCCCTCGAAATGGGAGTTACAAAGACTCATCTCTCTTGAGAGAAAAACAAGTTCTCCTCATCTCTGTCTTAAATGAGCAATCCCTTACTTTTAAACAGTGATTCCCTAGTTCTAGATATTCATCCTCTCTCTTCATGAATCCCATCAAGACTCCTTATGATTCTAAAGGTTTCAATCAAGTCGCCACTTGTTCTTCTAAACTGCAGTGAGCACAAGCCTAACCTGTCCATCCTTTCCTCATAAGACAACCTGTCCATCCCTGAGGTGCACTCTTCTGCCTTACAAATCCTATTGATGCACATGCTCAAAAAGCATAGGCTCATTTGAAAGACCTTTCCATCTAGTCCATGTCAGATGTTTTTAAAAATACCAATCATCATAAGGGATTGTGTAAATACATCGTGGGTTCCTTTATTTGGACATGTGAACATATACATGAATAGAAAGCTTGAAGATCATCAACAGCAGAGCTCTGTTTTGCTCACAGGCAAAAGTGAAACTGTGACTAGACTAGATGACCCTTTTTCCGCCAATGATGGCATGCTGCTATCCTTAAAAGATATATTAGATCAATCCGAAGTGAAACCATTCAGATAAAACCACAGCTTTGAAACAGGCTGTCAGGAAAGATCTTAGAAGACTTAAAAGACAATTAATTGGGAAAATATAATGATATTAATGTGCTTTCTTTTAGAAGAATTATTTACAACCTTGCTCAGCAAAAAACTAGTTTCTGCAAAAAGAAATATAAAAGTTTTCGAGAAGTATTTGAGGTGATTTGATTGTGTTCATTAGCAAATCGTGATGGTGAAATGTTACATATTTTCTTTGCCATTGTAAGTGTTTACAAACAATTTTTATGTTGAGTGGAAAAGTGTTACAGGAAGTAACAAGTACAGACAGGAAGGTTCTGTTGCCCAAGGGTCTTTTGTGTTATATAGCCTGTATGAGGTATATGAGTAACCAATGCTGTAAATTTGTCTTGTTAATAGTTGCAAAGGTAAAGTTTTAATTCTGATATTAATATCACATTTGAATTCAATCCTTATTTTCTGCAGATTGTGAGGCAGGACCGCACAATGGAACAGATAGTTTTCCCTGTTCCAAATATCTGCGAGTTCCTCACGAAGGAGTCTAAATTGCGCGTCTACTATACCACTGAGCGGGACGAGCAAGGCAGCAAGATCAATGACTTCTTCCTCAGCTCAGAGGACCTCTTCAATGAAATGAACTGGCAAAAGAAGCTTCGAGGTTGGTTTAATTTCATACTAACTACATTTTGTTCCTGCTTTAGGCTGTAATGCAAGGAAAAGTGTTGAATCCTTTCCTTATCCTGATCTTATTGCCACTTAACTCAAAGAAAATAACCTTGAAGCTGGCGTGCTCTGCGCATGCATTGACTGCTGAAATAGTCCGGATGGGACACTTGTCTGCAAATGCATTTTTCACAACACGGATATTAAAAGTATAATTGAGGCTATAGGTTATCTCTCTACATGTTTTACCATTAATTATATCTGACCTTGGTGTGTGGCATCTAAGCCTGGAAGAAAAATAATCCTTCAGAATGAGAGAATTGTAAGTGTTTGTAAATATTCATAGGCAAAATGAGCATAGCCCAAGGGCAATCGTTGGTAAGAGAGGTTTTGGATCTCCACTTTACGAATTGATTCTCATGCTCAATGAAATGGTTTCCAATAAAATCATTGGATGACATTCATGGCTGATGCTGTTCACTCTGTTAATGTGTTCTGTTCAATTTTTTAAAAATCATTTATGGGATATGGGAAAGTTATTGTCCATCCCCACATTCTTAAGTAAGTAATGGTGAGCTACTTCCTTGAAGTGCTGCGAGATGGCCGTGGTGGTTGGAGGTTCAATCATATTATCTCCAGGGCATCACTGCAGGGGTTTGTCAGGGGAGTATCAGAGGCCCAACCACCTTTAGTTGCTTCAAAAATGGCCTTCCTTCCACATAAGGTCAGAAGTGGAGATGAATTTGCAGATGACTGCACAATGTTCAGCGCTATTCATGACTCCTCAGAAATTCAAGCAGTCCAAGTTCAAATGCAGCAAGACCTGGACAATATCCAGGCATGGGCTGACAAGTGACAAGTAACATTCGTGCTGCACAAGTGCCAGGCAATGACTATTTCCAACAAGGGAGGATCTAACCATTGTCCCTTGACAGTCAGTGTCATTACCGTCATTGAATATCCCACTATCTAAGTCCTGGGGGTTGCCATTGACCAGAAACTGAACTGGACAAGCCATACAAATACTGTGGCTACCAGAGCAAGTAAGAGGGTAGGAATCACCTTCTGATTCCCAGAAAGCCTGTAACCTTCTACAAAGCACGAATCAGGAGTGAAATGGAACACTCTCCACTTGCCTGGATGAATGCTGCTCCAACAATACTGAATAAGCTTGACATTATCCAGGGCAAAGCAATCCCCTTGATTGTTACCCTTTCCACAAGCATTCAATTCCTCCACCACCAGCGAACAGTGGCAGCCGTGTTTACCACCTACAAGATGCATTGTAGGAACTTCCAAATCCACAACCGTGACCATCTAGAAGGACAAGAGCAGTGGATACATGGGAATACCACTACCTGGAGGTTCTCCTCCAAGTCACTCACCACCTGACTTGGAAATAAGTTGCTATTCTTTCAGTGTAACTGGGTTGAAATCCTGGCATTCCCCCTCACACAGGACTCTTAGTCTACCTAACCTGGACTGCAGTTCAAGAAGTCAGCTCACCACCACCTTGTCAAGGACAACTAAGAATGGGAAATAAACGCTGGCTGGCCTAGCTAGCAATGCCTGCATCTCATAAATGAATTTTTTAAAATGTCCCTGAGGTATAGGTACACTAACAGTGCTGTTAGGGAGGGATTTCTAGGAGTTGAGCCAGCAGCAGTGAAGGAAAGGTGTCCTTCCAAATGGTAGCGGTCGTGGGTTTGGACGATGCTGCCTGTGGAACCTTGGTGAGTTGCTGCAATGTATTTTGTAGATGGTCTTGCAAGGCCTGAGATTTCCTGGGGCCCTACCCCAAAGACTTTGGAACATAGTCCATGGCTGATACTTCAGTGCTGTTTTGCTGAAAGTGCATCATTCCGATGAGATTTTAAATGGAAGCCCCATTTTACGCACTTAGATTGTACGGTCTTTATTAGATTGCTTTTTTGAAGAACTTTGCTGTACGCAAATTGGTTATTTTGTTTTGTACACTGCGTGAATACATTAAAGCACTTCATTGGCTGTAAAATGCATTGAAATGTCCTGAAGTTGTGGAAAGTGCAAAATGAATGGGAGTACGACCTTTCTTTCTTTTATCGTCATTTGTGCCCAAGCAAATCTGTAATCGCACACAATCAGTTTTGGGTGTTGTAAGTTGCATTTCTCTGTCAAATCTGAATCGTTGCTTACAAGCCATGCTTTGAGACTCAAATCCAAGCACCCTCCAATTGCTATTGTGGAGCCCAGTGTGTCTCGACATTGTGACCAGATATTCAGACCAGATTTTAGCAAGAAATGGTCATTTTTACTGGTGTTCGAACACTGTTTAAGTGTTTTTAAAACCTTTTATCCTCGGAGAGACCAGCTCTATGTTCTTAGCTCATCTGAGGGCAGTTTCATTGTGTGCATAAGTCGCATTAAAAATTGAAGACCTCCTCCAAATGCAGATTCTTAAACAATGAACTGAAAGTGTAATTTTAAGTGTCAGAAAAATGTTGCTGTGGGCTTGATGTTTCCTTGTGCCTCAACTAATGTTGCTGATATATGTCCAATTTAAGTTTATGGGCATTGTCTGATGAGATTGGAGGATAATTGAGTGCAAGTTGACACCAGCAAAACGGGCACAGCTTCAGGCAAGATTGCACTGGAGGAGGAAACTGTTGGCTCTTTACATTCCAAGAAGCCCATCATCCATATTTTCCCTTCAGTGATCAGTACCGGATATTACAGCAAAACACACTTAATGTAATATTTCAAAAGTAGAACAGAACGATTTGCAAACCTGAGCGTACAACAATTCACAGTTTGAGAGAGATCTTTAAGTTAGAACCTTAACACTAAATGGTCAAGTCATGCAACTTCAGTGGAAGATCTTTTATAGAGAAGTGACTCATTTGAAGAACTATTGGAAAAGCTGAAGTTAAAATGGAAATTAAAGCAATTCAGGGCAAAGAAACAGGATTATGAAATAGTTACATCACTTCATCTTTACTAAGAAAGAGAAAGACAAGTTAAACAAGTCAGACATCTGATTTCCAGGAATAGCAAAAGAGGAACTAAACAGTATGCAAATAATAACTGACCTAAGCATGAATAAAATACTCTTACTACAGGCTGAGGACAATGTGCAATCATTCATCTTAAAGCAGTCCACAGTAGTAAACAGAGAACTTTAACTGGCACATTGTGTGAATTCTTTGCTGTTGCCAAGAATTGATGATCAGCATTATAATGCAAGGGATGCCATACTTAAGACAGCAGGTTTATCAATTCTATTAAACCTGCTAGGGCACATTTTCAGAGATATCACTGGTAAATATCTAGAATACCTGTTGGCCTGCATGAATTGAGGAAGGAGAGAGTGTTATTCTGTGCATGAGAAATTCAATATTTATACATTTGATGACGGTTGAACAGCAAGCTCACAGCTGTAACAAAGGATCATCCAGACTCCAAATGTTGGCTCTATTCGCTCTCCACAGATGCTGAGACTTGCTGAGCTTTTCCAGCATTTTCTGTTTTCATTTCAGATTCCAGCATCTGCAATATTTTGCTTCCCCTCAGCCCCCCCCACCCCCAAAAGCACATAAGGGAAAAGTCCCAGGCTCCAAGCAAGGTGATGGTGTACTGGCCTCTCTCACATCAGTTCCTGACTGCCCATCATTTCTGTCCTCACTGATCTACATTGGCTCCCCCCACCACCCCACTCTGCTGTCCTACAATCCATCCCTTTCCCCTTCTAATGCTGGTTGTGCCTTCAATCTGTTAGGCCCATGCTCTTTAATTACCTGTTAAATGTCCCCTGCCCCACCAGTGTTAATCTGTATGGTCGTGTCCATACTTTGAATAGCCTCTCCCACAATAAGAACCTTGAGATATTTTTCTACGTTTGAAATCTTGTCTTGTTGCAAGTTATTTTTCAATAGATTGAGACACGTGAAATACTGGGGCAGCACAGCTGAGGTGTGCTGGATATATCTGTTCAGACACCACTGGGTGATAGATAAACCAGATTCAGTGTTGTCAAGCATATTAATGAACTCAACAGATTTACATTTCCCCAGAGAACAGTAGTTACTAATGGAACAGTCCCCTCAAGCTTGGGAAGTTTGAATAATGCAGTTTAATTGCAAACCACAGGAACTGATACCTGTTCTCAACAAAAAATTGTCACTGACGAAACAATAATAGTAATCGTGATTCGGGAACAAACACAGAGGTACGTGATTCACATCTACCAGTCCCTGATGAGATTTTTAACAATCTGATTTGAATATTTGCATTTGATGGATTTCCCCTTCCTGCACTACCCAAACCATGATCTTCCTCCTCGTGTCCACATTTTGAGGAATGTAGGCAGTTACTTGAAAGCTCAGGGGACAGTTGTAAGCCTAGGCAGTGTTACATCCACAGTTCTTTCTGCTACAAAGTGTGCCTGTAATTTCCTTCTCAAGTATCAGTCGCATGTGCAATGCAGTGACAATGCCTTGAGGGAACTCTTAACTCCAGTGGGGAGATGGTTAAGAGGAACCAATTACAATTTAACACATCCTCCATTTTAACAAACCCTCCAGGACATCAAGCTCCACTAAGAAATAAGCCACAAGTAATATGAGCTTATCTAGGGCACAACTGACAAACCCTAGTGTAAATATTTCCATTACTGTTCCAGCAACTTTTCATTTTTTTTGTTTTGCATTTCCTTGTTTTCTTAATTTGTGCAATTAACTTTACTGAACTGTTTGAGCGTTGCCAATGAACTAACGTAGAAGAGCAGCTTGACTCAGTTCCATTCCCATCACAACATCGTGACCACGCTGTACAACCTAGAATCTCTCAATTCCAAATCATTACTATATTACAAAGACAGAAGTAATGCTATTATCAACCCCTTTATGATACCACTATGCTGTACCCTCTGATCTTAAAAAAAAAATAGCCATTTACCTGTTTTCTGTCACTTAAGCCAATTTTATAAGCCACTGTCACTTTAGGTCTATCATTGTGCATGTGGATTTTCAATCCACTAAGTCAAATGCATGACCTTCATCCATTTTCTCCATTAGGCCTACATTTTGGTTCCTAATTGGCCAGCTCTTCCTTGGACTACCACTGACTTCAATTGCATCCTTTCTCTCCTTTGTTCTACATCATTTAAAATAATATTCCTGTTAATTTTTCCTGTGCTTGCCACAATCTTAGCTTTATCATGTCAACCCCCTTCCCAGACTTTCTTACCAAATTAAGAAGCTCATTACTGAACACTTGCTGTCTTGCCCGCCATGAGAATCATAGTGGGCAAAGTAGAAAATTCGGTGGACCATGTAAAGGTCCTTTGAGCTCGGTGGGAATTTCCGGTCTTGGGGCTCAGGCAACTAGAAAATCTCACCCCATGTCTCTCCAGCTGATGCTCACTCTCGTGCCCCTTCCCTGCATTGCCTCCAGCTCTTCGGTGTCTCTATCTCTCTCTCTCTCCCCCATTTAATTGGGGCTGGACTTTATGGTGCAGTACATTCTGTCCAACTCCTCCCCACCCTCCCGCCCCCCGCCTTCCCAATTCAACTAAAACATTAGGTGTCAGCCTGCACACCTAAAACCCGGCTACTCCCCCGGGGATATCATCTAAGGATTAATTGTCTCCAATGGGAGCTGTCAGTCCCATTTGGGAGGAAGTCCAATTTGATTAGCTGGAGGTTCTATAGTCCCTGCAGTGCCAGGATCATGCTGGACTAGAGGCAGTTCCTGAGCAACATGAAGATATGAATCAGCAGCAGGAGCAGTATGGGTGGCACAACGGTTAGCACTGTTGCCTCTCAGTCCCAGGGACCTGGGTTCAATTCTGGCCTTGTCACTGTCTGTGTGGAGTTTGCACGTTCTCCCCGTGTCTGCATGGGTTTCCTCCAGGTGCTCCAATTTCCTCCCATAGTCCAAAGATGTGTGGATTAGGTTGATTGGCCATGCTAAATTGACCATAGTGTCAGAGAAGTTTACAGGGTTTATATGTGTTATGTGAATAGGGCCGGGGTGGGATTGTGGTGGCTGCAGACTTGGGCCGATTGGCTTCCTATACTGCAAAGATTCTGGGAGGAAATCATTTGGCCCCTTAAACGTTCTCCCCCCGTATGGTCGTGGCTGATCTGATTGTGGCCTCAACCCCATATTCCTACCTACCCCCAATAGCCTTTGACGCCCTTGTTAGTCAAGGATCTATCTACCTCTGCCGTAAAGATATTCAGTGATTCGACCTCCACCACTCTCTGGGGCAGAGTTCCAAATAATAATGGCTCCTTGAGAGAAATTCTCCTTCTCTCAAGAGTTGGTGCAGAGTCAATGGGCCAGATGGCCTCCTTATGCATTGTCAGGATTTGATGATTCTGGGATTACATTCGTCAGGACCTGGAGATTTAGCAGCTTTTAATTCTAATAACTTCTTTCAGTACCATTTCCCTGGAAATTGTAATTGTTTTATGTTTCTCCCTCCCTTTCATTTTGTGACTATTGCTTATTTCTGAACGTTATTTGTATCCTCGACAGTGAAGACAAATGCAACATATCTGTTCTGGTTGTCCACCATTTCCTATTATTAATAACTCACTCTCAAGAGGACCAACGCTCACATTATTTTAATCCTTTTAAATACCTGTAGAAGCTCCTTTTCTATTTCTAGCCAACTTTCTCTCAGCCTCTAATTTCTATCCCCTTATCAACATTTTAGTCATTCTTTGCTGTTCTTTATATTCCGTCCAATCTTTTGACCTTCACTCATCTTTGGGGAATATATGTCTTTTTCAATTTAATAGTAGCTTTAATTTTAATTCGCCATGAATGTTGTCCTTCCCTTAGAATCTTTTTCATTGGAATACATCTTTTCTGAGCATTCTGAAATATTGCCTGAAATGTCTGCAATGGTTTCTCTATTGACCTATTCCTTAACCAAATTTCCCAGTTCACTTCAGTCAGCTTTGTCTTCATGCCCTCATAATTACCCTAATTTAAGTTTAAAACACTAAGTCTTAGATCCACTCTTCTCTTCCTCAAACTAAATGTGAAATTCAAAGATATTATGATTACTGTTACCACTTGAACACCTTTATTGTGATGTCACTGATTAATCCCCTCTCATTGCACATTACCAGATCCAGTAAAGCCTGCTCACTGATTGGCAGTAGAACATGTTGCTCTAAGAAACTGTCCCAACAACACTCTACTATCTCATCCTCCAGGCTACCTTTGCCAGTCTGGTTTATCAAAACTACCTACATATTGAAATCAACATGATTATATGGGTGATCTTAAGACCATAAAGCATAGGAGCAGGATTAGGCCATTCAGCCCATCAAATCTGCTCAACCATTTAATCATGGCTGATATTCTCATCCCTAATTTCCAGATCTTCACCCTGTAACCCTTGATTCTCCTTATTGATCAAGAACCTATCTATCTCTGTCTTAAAGAAACTCTATGACCTGGCCTCCACAGCCCTCTGGCAATGAATTCAACAGATTCACCACCGTCTGACTGAAGAAAGTTGTCCTCATCTCTGGTTTAAAGGGGTGTCCCTTGAGTTCTAGTCTTTCCTGCTGATGGGAACATCCTCTCCACTTCGGTCCATCTAGGTCTCTCAGTAATCTGTAAGTTTCAATTAGATCCCCTTTCATCCTTCTAAATTCCATCGTGTATAGGCCCAGATTCCTCAACCATTCCTTTTATGATAAGCTCTTCATTCCAGGGATCATTCTTGTGAACTTCCTCTGGACCCTTTCCGAGGCCATCACATCCTTCCTTAGATATGAGGCCCAAAACTGCACACAATACTCCAAATGGGGTCTGACCAAAGTCTTATACAGCTTCAGAAGTACATTCCTGCTGTTATATTCCAGCCTCTAGAAATGAATGCTAACATTGAATTTGTCTTCCTAACTGCCAGCTGAATCTATGTTAACCTTAAGAGTCCTGAACCAGGACTCCCAATTCCCTTTTGCGCTTCAGATTTCCAAAGCCTTTCCCCATTTAGAAAATAGTCTATGCCTCCATTCTTCCTATCAGAGGGCATAACATCACACTTTCTCGCATTGTATTCCATCTGCCATTTCTTTGTCACTTGCCTAGCCTGTCCAAGTCATTCTGCAGCCTCCCCACTTCCTCAACATTACCTGTCCCTTGGCATATCTTTGTATCATCCACAAATGGCTGTATGTTTCTCACAAGCTCCCATTATTTCTTCATGCTACCCTGTCCTACAATGTGGTTACAATTAGGAGCTAATGAATCACTTCCACAAATGGTGACTATTATTTCTGGTCTGTGTCCAAACTGATTCTGCAGCATGATCTCTAGAACCAAAATCATCCCCTCTGTTTTTCAATGTCATTCTCAGTTAATAGAGCTGCTACTCCACCTTTTCCTTGCTCCCTTTCCTCAAATGTTATGAACCCTTGAATATCCAGATTCCAGTCTTTGTCATTTTGCAGTTGCACCTCAGCAATGCCTATCAGGTCAGACAGATTTATTTGGATTAGCACTATCAATTCATATGAATGCTGTGTGCATTTAAATGCCGAGCTTATAGTTATGTCCTTTTATAACTTGTATAACCATTAGCTTTATCTGCTCTTAGGCTTGTACATTCTGTCCTTTTGTCATGCTTTGATGATCATTTTTCATATCACTACCTTGCCTTCTTGCTCAATCTTCTCTCCTTAATACATCACCTTTTTCACAAACCTGATCCCTCGGCCTCACTATTTGGTTCAAAGCTCGCTCTCTACCGCCCTAGTTATATGCCTCATGAGAACACTTGGCCCCAGGATTATTCTGGTGAACAGGAAATGAGTGTTACCGGCTTACCCACCTTGCCTAAGCCTTCCCTTACCTCAAGTAAAGTGGCAACAAAGTAAGCCCGTGAATGGGTTTATCCCCCCCACCCCTCAGCCCTCATCCACCCATATGTGATATGGGAGACAGACTTGAGGTGGGCTGGAAGACTACTCACTTTGTTTTCTGAGTTTCCTGCTCTTGGAGACACCAGTGGGGGAGGGGAGGTTAAAATCTAGCTCTTACTGACTGAAACTGGAAGCAGTATTCAAGTTGCAGTTTGACCAGAGTCCTATATACAGCAATCGTTACCTCCTTTGACCTGTGTTTTATTGTGTTAACCATATCATTCAACATGTTATTGACTTTGTTGATCACTGTTCTGCATTGGGCAGACAGGTTTAGCAGCAGTTTACTAAGGTTCCTATGTCTCTTTCAGCATCAGTAATTAGATATTTGGACTCGTCAGAGTACTCAGTCTCTGCACTGCTCCAGTAGCCATGTCATTAAAGTGTCTGTTTTCTTAAATGTTTCTCAACGAAGTTTGTAGTTGGGTTGGTAGATTTACATGTTTCTTGTATCTGGCACCTAGGGTGACTGATGGGAAGTCTTCCTGTATCAAAGAAAATGTAACCACAAGACCATAGGCAAGGGGCCAAGAGTAGCAAGTACGGGTGCAGCTCACGATGAAGGAACTCATTTCAGATGACAGGTGGATCATAATCCAGTACTAACTCTGCAGCAGAAGTTCAGCCCCCAGCTGTGCCTGATTCCGTGCCTGCCTTGGGAGAATTTAATTTACAGAATCAAATCAAACCTGGATTCGATCAGACAAGTGTGACTGGTTTTCAAACCTGACTGTCAGTGGATTGAACCAGTAAACAGTTTGCTATAAAATAAAAGTCGCCAACTCAAGTTGGTCATATTCCTGAAAGTGTCATCACATAACCTCCATCTCCAACTGCACTGGCCCCACACCCCAGCATTGGCCACACATGTCCATAGTCATCTTCCCACAGCCAATCAGATGGAAAGGAAATAGATGTTTCATCACCCTATTGGCTAGGTTACATAATCTTTTTCCTATCTCAGATATTCTGCCAACTGAGCATTTTCTGCTTACTGAAGATCTTTTTAGATCTTTTCTTATGCGTTTTTTGCTCACAGCAGTGTCCTGGAGGTGAGTTTTTTTTAAATCCTAGACACTTCATGGGAATCCTGGCAGGTTGCAAACCTCATGTATGTCTGCATTATTGACCAGAAACTGATCTGGACCAGCTATATCAAAATTATGGCTACAAGAACAGGTCACAGGCTGAGAATTCTATCTGAATAACTTGCCTCCCGACTCCCAAAGTCTGTCCACCATCTACTAGGCGCAAATCAGGAGTGTGATGGAATGCTGTCCATTTGCTTGGATGAATGCAGCTCCAACACTAAGAAGTTTGACACCATCCAGGATGAATCAGCTTGCTTGGCACCCCATGCACCAACTTAAATATTCACTCTCTCCACACTGATGCACAGTGACAGTAGTGTGCACCAACAAGATAAACTGCAGCAACTCACCAAGGGCCTTTCAACAGCACCTTCCAAACCCACAATCTATTATCTAGTAGGAGAAGCAAGCACATGGAAGCACCAACACTGGGAAGTTCTCCTCCAAGGCTTTATCCTGACTTGGAAATAAGTCTCTATTCCTTCACAATCACTGAGTCAAAATCTTATCGAACAGCACTGTGGGTGTATCTGCTCCATGTGGATTGCAGCGCTTCAAGAAGGCAGGTCACCACCACCTTCTCAAGGGATAGGGAATAAATGTTGATCTAGTCAACAATGCCCTGACCCTGTGAAAGGATTTTAAAAACTGTATATAATATGGATATAAAGCTATTATAGATTTGATCCTCTGTTTGTGGAGGAGTTAAGAAACAAGGAGTCTAGTCTTTGCTGCCACCAACACCCCCATCTCCCAGTTAGGATACCTGTTCCCAGACCTCCCCAGTTGTTACTGAGTCCATCAATGTAAGTGATATGCAGCAACTCCCTGGATAATACTTCTCTCCTTTTCCTTCCCCAGCCCCAAAGTTTGTATCCCCACTGTAAAATGAATAGTCTGAAGGGATTGCACTGTTCCTCCACTTCAGTGGCACCCTCTGCTTCCCTGGTGTTCTGTACTACAGGCCGCCTTCAGGGTAGAATGTTCACTGAAACCTGAGGTACCTTTCAAAACCTGGATTGGTTTCTTCTGGCACTGAAGTGGCAACTTAACCTTCCCTTTCCATACATTCACTGAAATCTATCTGATATATAGGTTTTGTTTTTAAGTCAATCAAATCAAGTCACTTCCAAGATCTAACAGAATAAGTTTAATTTTATTCTATCCTTGCTGAAAAGAATGTTAAGGCCGATATTCACTCTTGGTGGTAGCACTGAGAGACATCTCATTTGAGCACATAATGTGTAAATTACTCTCCTGGTTTGATGAATGTGATCTGAAATGATTTGATTTTATTGTCTGTTGGAACTGAGGCTATAGGGGTGAGAAAAATATTATTTTCCTTTTTGGTATTTTGGTGACCTGGATTGCACTGGCTGAAAGAGTGGCGGAGGAACAAAGAAAATTACAGCATAAGAACAGGCCCTTCGGCCCTCCAAGCCTGCACTGACTATGCTGCCAGACTGAATTAAAACTCGCTACTCTTCCCGGGGACCATATCTTCCATTTCCATCCAAATCATGTATTTGTCAAGATGTCCCTTAGAAGTCTCTATTGTGTCTGCTTCCACTACCTCGCCGGCAGTGATTTCCAGGCACCCACCACCCTGTGGAAAAAAAAACTTGCCTCGTACATCTTTCAATCTTGCTCCTCGCATCTTAAATCTATGCCCCTCGTAATTGACTCTCTCACCCTGGGAAAAAGTTTCTGATTGTTCACTCTGTCCATTGCCACTCATAATCTTATAGACTTGCATCAGGTTGCCCCTCAACCTCCATCGTTCCAGTGAGAACAAACCAAGTTTCTCCAATATCTCCTCATAACTAATGCCCTCCAAACCAGGCAACGTCCTGGTGAATCTTTTCTGTACCCTCTCAAGTCGTCACATCCTTCTGGTAGTAAGCCAACCAGAATTGAACACTATATTTCAAGTGCAGTCTAACTAAGGTTCTGTAAAGCTGCAACATAACTTGTCAGTTTTTAAAATCGATCTTCTGGCTCATGAAGGCAAGCATGCCATATGCTTTCTTGACTATTTTCTCCACCTGCGTTGCCACTTTCAGTGACCTGTGTACTTGTACACCCACATCCCTCTGCCTATTAATAGTCTTAAGGATTCTGCCATTTGCTGTATATTTCCTATCTGTATTAGACCTTCCAAACTGCATTACCTCACATTTGTCCAGATTAAACCTCATCTGCCATCTCTCTGTCCAAGTCTCCAATCTATATCCTGCTGTATCCTATGATGGTCCTCATCGCTATCTACAAATCCACCAACCTTTTGCGTCGTCCACAAACTTACTAATCAACCCAATTACATTTTCCTCCAAATCATTTATAATATATATTTAAATATGTTACAAATAGCAAAGTTCCCAGCACTGATTTCTGATGAACGCCACTTGTCACAGCCCTCCATTCAGAAACGCACCCTTCCGCTGCTACCCTCTGTCTTCTATGACTGAGTCAGTTCTGTATCTATCTTGCCAGCTCACCTCTGGTCCCATGTGACTTCACCTTCTGCACCAGTCTGTCATGTGAGACTCTGTCAAAGGCCTTATTGAAGTCCATGTAGACAACATCCATTGACCTACCCTCACCAATTATATTTATCACTTCCTTGAAAAACTCGATTAATTTAGTGAGACGTGACCTCCCCTTCACAAAACCATGTTGGCTGACACTAATACGTCCACTTACTTACGTCCACTACAGGGAGTAAATCCTGTCTGGAAAAATCCTCTCCAATAATTTCCCTACCAGTGACATAACACTCACCGGCCTGTAATTACCTGGATTATTCTTGCTACCTTTCTTAAACAAGGAACAACATTAGCTATT
Organism: Carcharhinus amblyrhynchos; assembly: GCF_965287045.1. Taxonomy (NCBI): domain Eukaryota; kingdom Metazoa; phylum Chordata; class Chondrichthyes; order Carcharhiniformes; family Carcharhinidae; genus Carcharhinus; species Carcharhinus amblyrhynchos. Next base: position 262,626 of record NW_027649955.1, on the reverse strand, counting down.
CTCCAATCCCCTGGGACCTCCCCTGAACAGTAAGTAATGTCTCAACACCAGGTTAAGTCCAACAGGTTTATTTGGTAGCATGAGCTTTTGGAGTTTTCACCTGAAGGAGTGACACTCCGAAAGCTTGTACTACTAAATAAACCTGTTGGACTTTAACCTGGTGTTCTGAGACTACTTACTGTGCTTACCCCAGTCCAACACTGCATCTCCACATCATGGCTACCTCTCCTGTAGCCAGTGAGGATACAAAGATTTCTCTTGAGGTCCCAGCAATTTTTTTCCTTTGCCTTTCAGTATTCTGGGGTATATGCCATCAGGCCTTAGGGACTTATCTACTTTTAATGTTTCTCAAGAACACCAATACCACCTTTTTGATTTCAACATGACTCAAACTATCTACACACCCTTTCCCAGACTCATCATCCACCAAGTCCTTCTCTTTGGTGAATTCTGATGCAAAGTACTCATTTAATACCTCACCCATTTCCTCTGGCTCCATGCATAAATTCCCTCTCCTGTCCTTGAGAGGGCCAACCCCCTCCCTGGCTACCACTTGCTCTTTATATATGTATAAAAAGCCTTGGGATTTTCCTTAATCATGCTGACCAATGATTTTTTGTGACACCTTTTTAGCCTTCCGTATTCCTTGCTCAAGTTTCTTTCTACGTTCCTTGTATTCTAAACTTGCTTCATGTGTTCCCAGCCTCCTAGGCTTGTTAAATACTTCCTTTTTCTAGGCCCAAATATCTCTTGTTATCTAAGGTTCCCAAAACTTGCCATACTTATCCTTCATCCTTACAGAAATGTACCTGTCCTGAATCTCTATCAACTTGCACTTGAAAGCCTCCCACAAGCCAGATATGGATTTGCCTTGAAATCTGCCCCCAATCTTCATTCTTCAGTTCCTGCCTAATGTTGTTGTAATTAGCTTTCCCCCAGTTTAGCATCTTAACTTGAGGACTACACTTATCTTTATCCATCAGTACCTTAAAGCTTAGAGAATTGTGGTCACTGTTCCCGAACTGCTCCCCTACCGAAATGTCAACCACCTGACCGGGTTCATTCCCCCATAACCAAGTCCAATACAGCCCCTTCCCTAGTTGGACTACCTACATAATGTTTCAAGAAGCCCTCCTGGATGCTCCTTACAAACTCTGCCTCACCCATGCTCCTAGCAGTAAGTGAGTCCCTGTCAATATAGGGGAAGTTAAAATCTCCCACCACAACAATGCTGTTACACCTTGCCAAAATCTGCCTGCGTATTCCCCATCTCCCACTGGCAGTTGGGCAGCCTATAGTAAACCCTCATCATTGTGACTACACCCTTCCTATTCCTGAACTCTGCCCATATTGCCTTGCTTTATGAGCCCTCCAAGGTGTCCTCCCACAATACAGCTGTGATATTCTTCTTGATCAATATTGCAACTCCCCCACTCCTTTTATAACCCTCTACCCTGCTTGAAACATCCGTATTCTGGGACATTAAGCAGCCAGTCCTGTCCTTCCCTTAACCAAGTCTCTGTAATAGCGACAACATCATAGTTCCAAATATTAATCCAAGCTCTAAGTTCATCTGCCTTACCTGTTTCACTTCTCGCATTGAAACAAATGCACTTCAGTCCACCAAGCCCTCTTTGATCAGCAACAACACCCTGTCTGCTCTTCTTCTGAGTCTTACTGGCCCTACTGTCTGGTTCCCCTTCAGTTAATTCATGTTTGCTTTGGTTTCCACCCCCCTGCCAAACTAGTTTAAATCCTCCCGGCCAGAATATTCTAATTTAGATGCAACCTGTTCTCTTGTACATGTCCCACCTGCCTCAGAAGAGATCCCAATGGTCCAGATATCTGAAACCCTCCCTCCTACACCAGCTGTTCAGTCACATGTTGAGTTGTACCACCTTCCTATTTCTAGCCTCACTGGCAGGTGGCACAGGGAGTAATCCTGAGATTACAACCCTAGAGGTCATGCTTTTTAACTTTCTTCTTAACTCTCTCATCACTCTTCCTACCTATACTGTTAGTATCAATGTGTACCTTGACCTCTGGCTATTCACTCCCTCCCTTCAGAATGCTTTCTGCCCATTCAGAGATGCCCTGGACCCTGGCACCAGAGAGGCAATATACCACCCTGGAGTCTCTTTCACGTCCACAGAAGCACCTATCTGCACCTCTAACAATAGGGTCCCCTATAACTATTGTCCGAGTGCTCTTTTGTCCCTTCCTGCTTAACAACAGAGCCAGTCGTGGGGCCACTGCTCTGGCTGCTGGTGCTGTTATCCCTGATAGGCTACCCTCCCTCCAGCTGTATTCAAAATGGTATACTTGTTAGGAAGATGCAATAGTAACTTGCAAAAGGGAACTGGATAAATATTTGAGATGGGAAAAGTTTGCAGAGCTTTGGAGCAAGAGCAGCAAATGCACCTTTCAAAGAACCAACACAGACAGCACGGGCTGCCTGGCCTCTGCCCATGTTATAAGACTTTGCCATTCATTCCAATTGTGGGGAAAATTCTCAGCTGTTGCCCCTTAATGCTTTTATTTTATTTTAAAATACAAATCAAGCTTTCAATGCTAAATAATTTTTAAATTCACTGAATATGCTGCATTCTCCCAGGAAAACCAGTAAACCTAATCTTGCCAAAACACCGCAGGATAAAATCGTTTGAACTTTCTCAGTTGACTCTTTGGCTACACGAGGATGATTATTGATTAAGTAGAAGTTATTGGACAAGGAAACACTCATGATTTTTTTATGAAGTTCTGCAGTGCAATTAAAAGGCGAGAACATAGTGGCCTTTTTAACTGATATAAATAGCTGTTTTATTTTTCTTTAAAAGTTGCTGGAAGTTGAGTAAAAATGAAGGTGATGCTTTGAACTGCACTTTATTTTTGGATGCCCACAGTGAATTCATATTATAAATAAACTACTTTCCAGCTTGGCTGTTAATTTTTGGACACTGATCAATGGTTTGCAGTCTCAGGACTTGGATGTATAAAAAATGGGCAGCCAAGGTCCTGATGAGACTTGCCAGCTCTCTGTTGCATTGTTAATGTAAGACATGTCATAACATCCAAAGTCTTGGGTTTTCAAAATCAAACCTTTGAGGGAAAACAGCCCAGTATTGGTGCATTTTGTCCTAGGTGGTCCCTGTTTGGGAGCAGCTTTGACAAAGGGCTCTGCAGTTCTGCCGGCTCGGTTTTGCTCGTTGGTTTTCCTGAAATGCAAGGCCATGTACAAAGATCCCAATTGGTCCAATTTAGTCATTTTTGGGATCCAAACAGATTACACACATTTCAGGTTAATGTGTTTGAGGTGAGATTTACTTGGTTAATTGATGATAACAAGACAGTTACAGGTGTAATCCCATCCCAGGTGGAAAAATGGGGCATTGCTTGTTTTTTGTGATTTACCCAGAGTGAACCTGACATCCTGACAAAAATTGTACACTTCAAATCTATGTTCCCACGCAATCATTGCCAAATTGGGGTATTCCTAATATTTGAGTGGGTCTTTGGAGATGAGCATATGATTGCAGCCTTTGGAGCAAATCACAGAGTGACAATTCCAACAGAGTCTTGCTTGCACAATCATTGTTAATTAACTGCAATCATTTCAATGTCAGGCAAAACTGATTAGGTTAGCACTGCTGCCTCACAGCGCCAGGGCAACTGGGTTCCATTCCAGCCGTGGGTGCCTGTTTGTGTGGAGTTTGCACATTCGCACTGTGTCTGTGTGAGTTTCCTCTCCAGTTCCATCCCACACTCCAACGATGTACAGTTAAGGTGGATTGGCCATGCTAAATTGGCCCTTAGTGTCCCAAGATGTGTAGATTAGGGGAATTAGTGTGTTAAATGTATGGGGTAAAGGGAATAGGGTGGGGGCGGTGGGTATTGGGTGTGTCGGAGAGCCGGTGCAGACTCTGAGCCAAAGGGCCTCCTTTTGCACTATCGAGATTTTATGAAAACAGGTGCACGTAATTTCTGCATGCACCAAGATCTTAACTGTTTTGTTCCATTCCATTTTTGTAACCTTGTGACTAGGATGTCCAGTTAGTTAAAAGTCTGAAGGGAACTTTAGCATAGAGCTGCTTTTGATTTTCCTGTCTGGCGTAGTATCCAGAGTGCTCATTGTTTCTTTCTGTGGGTGAAACTATTAAAGACAACACCACAAAATATAGATGTAGCATACACAGGAGTAAGAAAATTAATTATTATTGTCAGTTTAATTTTCCCACACTTTCCATCATGAAAAACCACAGTTGATACAACAGGCCTTGCAGCAAACATGGATGAAATCTGGATTTTTATTAACATGGCTGCTTCTGTCCTGAGGCAGCTGGATCTGTTTCATAGCCCCAGCAGCGCTTCAGTGCCTCATCTAACAAGGCATTCATATTGCATGAACTTTAACAGTGTGGCTGCCTGCAAACTCTGTTATCACAAAGGTCCTTACAGACCATCATTCCAGTCCGTAGGGGCGCACACAAGCAGGCAATGGGCTTATTGGGATACTGATCAGGAGCAAGATACCTTCTAGACAGCAGAGAGTCGTGGAGGCTGTCCAACCTGGCTCTCTGCTGCAGCTACGTTTGCAGCTGAGTGCCTTGGGAGAGGGAGCATGTGGTGTCTCCGCCGGTTTGCTTCAGGCCTTCCAATGACCAGTGGGTGCCATGGGGCTGAAGGGCATTGCAAACTTCAGTAGTAATGTTTTGGTTTAGTTAGATTTCCTTTGCCATTTTGTGCATCACCTATCAGGTGCCATTAGCCCCTGTCATTTCTACTTAATTTGCTGTTTTTTGGTTTGATTTAAAAGAGGATGATGAAAGCTGGCCAGTTTTCCTTGCTGCTCCTGACCCAGAGATGCTGCAGCTGAGTGGAGATATATTCGCACCAATGTAATGAAATATTGAGTCTGGGCTTTCCCTGGAGCATATTATCAATCTTCTATTTCAGCGCTTGTAATGCAATATTGTGAATGGTTCATTCCACGCCCTTTTATAGTGATTAAGGCAACTTTGTACATTCAAGTTTTTTTAAAATGTTAAGAGCTGTTGCATTCAGTAGTGCTCATTGCAAATTTGAGCAGATGTATGTTTGAAGCACTGGTCTGACTTTAACGGGGGCATTTTTTTCTTGAAGGTAGGTAAATGCAAAGTACCTGGACAACCCCACCCCACCCCCCCACTCCCCTAAGGTTGCCCAGGTATACAAAAAGCTACAAATTGGAACCAAAATGCAGCTGGAATGTTGGCCTTCATCTTTGAATACAAAAAGGAGGAAAGTTATGCTTCATTTCTGCAGCGTCCTGCTCAGACCCTGAATTGAAATGCTGCATCATTGGGCACCTTACCTCAGGCAGTACGTTTTCACCTTGGGTAGGGTAAGATGCAGATTCACCAGAATTGCAGCACTAAAAGGTCCCTCATTTAAACACAGGACAGAATCTTCTGTTCTCAGTGGGTGTGTCGGGGGCTGCCTGAAAAAGCAACGATTCACCCATGCTGACTCTGAGGAGGAAGGCCCTGCTGTATCTTCTGCCCCAACAGAGAGTTAAATGAACAGTGGCAGCTCTTCCTCCAGATTGGGGACCCCAGAAGATAACTCCATTAGTCAACAGCTACTGACCAATCAGAAACTTACACTCAGCAGCGCCATGGTGGTGGCTGTGATACTGTTGGAGCAACACCATGCCCCGTGGCCTGAGTCCCACCATGAGTAGGTGCTGTTTAAACGACAAGGAGGCATTCTTGTGAGATGAGGGGTTATGGCGAGGAGGTGGCAGGTGGGTCCTCAGCAAGGGCAGGGTGTTGTCAATGACCAGCTCCTGCCTATGTCCATTTCCTGAATCATGCCCAGATTAATGAAGATCAAGGGACCTTTCCCCTCCCACCCTTAGCTGACATGCGGATTGCACAGTTTTAATAGTCAAGCAGCTCACATGTTGACAAGTTCTCCTGGATTTGAGAAGATTGCAGTAGATGTGGGAAGAGGCCCTTTTTAATTGGCTAAGTAAGGGGCTCGAGTGGAAATGGGGTGAGCAAGTTGCTCATGGACCGTCCCATCCAAAACTTACTTCCAGTGGAGGCAGGTATAGGCTGGACATTAGTGCAGATGCCAACCCACCAAATCTTCAGGCCTACTCACCCCCTTCTTCCTTGCTTCATGCTGCACTGGAGATTCTGGCCACAGCTTCTGTATTTTGCCAGTATATTTCCTTGAGTTGAGAAGATTGAGGGATTATCTAATATGTTGAATGAATTTCATTGTGTTGACCCAGGAATTATTTCCTCTGGTTTGGCTCAGTGTAAGTTTTCAAAGCTGGGATTAATTGATCTAAAAGTATAAAAGTGATTTGGAAACAAAAACAGACAAATGAGTGAGTTATCATTGATGGTAGATGGAGCAAGCTTCAGGGATTGCCTTGGTCTCCTTGTTCCTTTGAGATGTTTCTTGTGTCCAAACTGTGTCCACTGCACCCAAGCAACTCCTTGACATATCATGTCATTTGTAATGCTGTTTGAATTTCAAATCCCTGTTCATCTGGCCCCACATTATCTAGCTCGACTATTTCCACTCACTTTCTCTCTTATGTTTGTAAGAGTAGTCTACAGTCAGATTAATTCATGCATTTAACTCCAGCATTGAATACTGCCATTTACTTTCAGTTTTCTGGGTTTGTTTTAACAGGCCAGCCGGTTTTATACTGGTGCTCACGTAACATGACCTTCTGGAGCAGCATCTCCTTCAATCTGGCCGTCCTCATGAACCTGCTGGTTGCGTTATTCTATCCGTTCGAAGGTGTCCGAGGAGGTAATTGTCACCTTGACTCTTGCATGTGAATTGGATTGCAGTTTGATGCTCCTTTAGCTCAGTAATTGGTGTGGCTTATTGAAATGAAACCTTTGAGCTTGAGTCTGTCCATTTTAGATTTTCTTATTCTCCCAATATATTTTGCTAACAAAAGATTGGATTGAAGGTAGTTTAACTGAAGCATTGGATAATTTTATTCTTGGCCCAGCTTTTCTGTTTTAATCTTCATTCTATCTCAAGCACTTGATTAAAAAGTTTCAGTATAAATTTAAATTCGCATCTCAGTGAGGCTCCATTCAGGGTCTCAATAATTTTGGATATTATTTAATTTTAATTCTATTTAATTAATTATTTAATTCTATTAAAACGATCCACAGCTATTACTGAGCCAAACATGACCAATTTGATACAATTTGACAAGTCCATAAAGAGTTTGCAAGTTTCACTCGTCCCACAATTGAGAAAATGAAGTTCTTTCAAAGTGGCTTGGAATTGAAACCAATTAGCATGCAGATAGTAATTAGCACTCCACATTTCTATAACTCAATCCATGGCCAGACTTGTTATCTCAATGTCATGTATCATCACTTAGACTTAAAGTGCAGTGTAGTATTCTGCTTAATATTCCAGAATAATAAAACTACTTTCACAGTTTCCAGCAGCTTTCAAAAAATATATACAACTGTTACCTGGCTGACGAGTGTATCAGTTCTGAGACAGTGGCAATCATGACGCAGTGGTAGTTCTGAACCACAGATTGTCAGTTCAAGTTGCATTCTGGAATGAGCACAACATCCATGTAGACATTCCAACTGCAATTCTGAGGGAGTGCTGCACTGTTGCAGGTGCTAGCATTCAGGTGAGAGGTTAAACTGAGCATGTGGCTGTCCCCTTGAGTGGATACATCAGTCGCTCAGGTCACTCTTTGGAAGGAGAACAAGGGAGGTTCTTCCTGGTGTCCTGGCCAATCTCTATCCCTAATCAAACACCATTAATAAAGAGATAAGCTGGTAATTTTCCTTGTGCTATTTTGTGGGAGTTTAATTCTGTGCAAATTGGTCAACACTTTTCCCTAGATTACAATAGTGACGATTCTTCAGAACAATTTCATTGGCTATAAACTGATTTGGGATGTTGCAAGGTCATGAAAAATACTACAGAAATACATTTACTCTTGTCAAACTGGACATCCTTCGTATCTGCAGAAGACTATGCTCTTGCTGTTCTGTGCAACAGATGCACAGTGGTCTATGTTATGTGTGTTGTTGGTAGTCAATTGAAATCCCATTACAGATATAAAGGGGAGAAAACAATGCTGAAAACTGAAAAACAAGCAAGGGTCTATAAATACATAGCAGGTTCAACCATCTGCATCTGGAAAGAGAAAAGACAGGCTAACTATCCAGATGTGGGCTCTTTGCAAGACTGGAGTTGGACTGAAGGGCATCCAGTTGACCCTTCACTTGCCTCTTCTCCTTTTCACAGTCTTGTTGCTTTTTCAGCATTTTCTTAAATCCCATTGCAGCCAATCACACTCAGTGCAGATAGGAAGCAATTGACTGCATTGGCTTCATTTATTCTGGGAAGAGAGATTCAGCAGGTAAGCTAAGATCTGCTGGGGGAGAGAAACAGTTAATGTTTACAGGTTGATGACCTTTCATCAGAACTGGGAAAAAGGTAGAAATGTGGTAGGTTTTAAACAAGGGCTGGATGCAGTAAGAGCTAAAGGAAAATCTGTAGTAGGATGGAAGACGAGAGAGATTCACAGAAAAATGAGTCCTCTCGGTCCAAAGGGAGTGGTGATGAGGCAAGAAATGAAACACAAGATCGAGAGCAGGAGTGGTACTAACCAAAAAAAAATCGAGCGAAGAAAAGGAAAAGTTGTCAGTTTGAATCAGTTTTTTTTTAAATTGATCTGCATAAGGTACACTTAAGTGTTTCAAGTTTAAGAAACCTCATCATCTCTCCTTGACCAATTGCAAGTGGGAGGTGAATAAGTTGATGTGCAGGCAATGAATCAAAGGTCAAGGCATCTGACTGCTAATGACCTACACCTATCTCACCAGGGATTACCCCAAAAATACCAATAGTAGAGTTAATATCAATCGGTTTGCCATTCACGTAGAAGAAATTGAGAACACAGAGGACCAGACAGTAGCCAGCCTTGGACATGATCTAAATGTATGAAACCATGTTGCAGGAGTCAAATGACATCTTGCACAGTTAGGACCCAATCCAGAGTACATCCTAGCAAATTTAACTCTAGAAAAATAAAGTCAGTGAAGCATATCAAATTGAAGCAGAATATGTCGTGAACACAGTGATGAAGAATGCACACTGAAAAGAATTTACAACCATTGACCACCAGAAAGCTCAGTATTCAAGTTCTGCTCCCAAGATGCCTCAGTACTAGCAAAAGAGTTTTTGAATAATGTTATGAATGCATGAAATAGTGCTCTGCAAAATGGGAGTAACACACAAACAAAAATCAATGGGACTGTCAGAAGATGGAGAAGGTAAAGAAGTGAAATGTTGACTGGCAAAACTGAACATGTAGGTACCTGAGAAAAAGAGATTTGAGAATACTATGCTTCCTTAATAGATCAAAAAAAGAATCAAACGATCCCACAGAGAAAAGTTTTCATTTCCTGACCCATCACCACTCCCTTTGGCCCTAGAGGACTCACTTTTCAAACCAAATTCAGACCAGAGGTGGAAAGCTGAATTGATTAGAGAGGGTGGAAAAAATGGATAGGAATAGAGAGAATAGCAAAATTTAATGCAAAGTGGCTTCTGAATTGGGACCATATTTTGACAGAGCTCAATGCAATGCTATTTTGTATATAGTGATTCTTACAAGCAGTTAACTGTCAACATAATGAGGAAGCAAGAGAGGCAAAGAGGCAAAAGTAATGTTCTTTAGTTCTCCAAACAGGGCTGTCGTTGTCTAAAAATAAGTGAACCCAATAGATAAGCTGACCAATAACAATGGAAAACATTTTTCAGTGCAGAGCCTCCTCTCAAAAAGATTTTACAAATTTAGGTTTATTTAAAATTCCCAATAAAAGAGGAAAGAAATTGGTCAAGAAATTTAACAAAAATGATTTCTAAAAAAGAACAATAACTGGAATAAATATTAAAATTAGTAAAACATCACTTTGACTGAATTGATATGACCAACAAGCAATGGGGACAGTGCTGATCCCAACAGGCATAGTCCTTTTGCTTTGAGTGTTCTAACAAAGATCTGAAGTTATACTTAGATTGTTGAAATCATGTATCTCAGACATTCTGAAGTAAGTAAAATTATCAGAAGCAAAATTAAAGGCAAATAAAAGATAGGCCTAATGCAAAAGAACTAAACTTACCAAATTGGAGAATAGTGTCCACACCATTGGGTATTGACACAACTGTCAGATGGGTGGCATGGTGATTAGCCCTGCTGTTTACAGCGCCAGGGACTAGGGCTTGATTCTGGTCTTGGACGATTGTCTGTGTGGAGTTTGCGTGTTCTCCCTATGGCTGCGCGGATTTCCTCTAGGTGCTCTGGTTTCTTCCCACAGTCCAAAGATGTTCAGGTTAGATGGATTAACCATGCTAAATATGCAGGGTTACGAGGATAGGGTGGAGGGAGGGCCTGGGTGTGATACTCATTCAGAGAGTTGGTGCAGACTGGATGGACTGGAGGGCCTCTTAATGCAAAATAGGGATTCTATGGCTCTATGTACAACAAAAGGTCATTGGCAGAAAGAGGGACCTTACGACACAACCCCTGTTAATTACAATGGCATTCTTATTAGATCGTTGAGACACAAGAAGTGGTTCAATCGCAATATCAAAAAGAAATGAAGCCCTGTCTGGTGTCTCAGTGGAGGGGGAAATAGGTAGACTGTGAAAGATTATCCATTGAAACTACACATGATGACTATCAAGTTTTAATCCTCAAGATAAAATTGGGACCAAAACTAAATGTTTCTAAAGCTATGTTTCTACACAGTCAAATGCTTTTTCAGCATCTGAGAAAATTGTAGTTTCTGGAAGAGAAGGAATCTTAGTGTAAATCATATTAAATAGCTGCCATTTGTTGGAGAATGTCCATTGAGCTTTAATAAGCCAGAGAGGATAGTTGGCCAAATGGGCTCCAAACGGAGAGGTGAGAAATTTGCCTATTACCTTGTAATCCATGCTTAACGGAGAAATAAGGCAATAGGAACTGCACTCACGAGGTTCCTTATACTTTTTCAGCAATAGTGATATATTTGTCTGAGTAAGAAGACTAAGCTAAATAGGAGATTTTAACAGGAGGAGCATTTACTTTACACAAATCAACAGAAAAACCATCAGGTCCCAGAGCCTTATGATTTTGTAGCGCCTTGGCATCTTGATTGAGTTGAGAGGGGATCTTCGAACATGGACCTATTAAACAGGGCTCAAGGTTGGAATATCAGGTTTGTCAAAAAATGAATGAAAGCTAAAATTGTGTGTTGCCTCAGAGAAATACAGGATATAAAGTTTTAAATTGACTGTATGTATGCTTGGGAACTAGTGCAGATTAGTGCAAATATCCGTGATCGGATTACAGGTCATTGCCATAATTTGATTTATTATTGTCACATGTATTGGGATACAGTGAAAAGTATCAATTCTTGCATGCCATACAGACAAAACATACCATTCATAGAGTACATAGGGGAGAAGGAAAGGAGAAGGTGCAAAATAGTGTGTTATGGTCATAGCTAGGCTGTAGAGAAAAATCAGAACTTGCAAAATTGGTGAGAACATTGCTGACTTTTTCACCATGCTCATAATACTGTTGTCTAGATTTCAGTCAAAGTTGCTCAGCCTGGTTAGTGGATGAAGGATCAAATTCTGTCTGTAAACTGAGTCTTTCTTTATGAAGTTCACCAGCTGGAGCAGACAAGTAGCAGAGGTCAGTGGAGGAGAAGGTCAACTCATTCAGAGAAGTGACTTGAGCGCTTATTGATCCTTGCAACGTGTGAAACAATCTGACCATGGATAAAAGCTTTAAATGCTTCACAAATAGTGGATACAGTTACATCAAGAGTTGTAATGATGTCTAAGAACAAATCTGTCGGGGAGGAGAGAAATGTAATAAATTCTTCGTCAGAAAGAAGAACGGAATCAGAGTGTCAAGAAGGCTGAGAGGGCATATTTTGAGGAAAGCACAGTTTCATCGATAGGAGGGGCATGGTCAGATATAACAATGCTATGATATTCACTTCAAAAGAAGTTGATGATCCAAAAAAAAAATCTCTTGAATCAAAATGCTGAACTGGAGGGAGAAGGAAATATCAAGGATCTGTAACCTTGTAGAATTGTCAAAAGGAATTAATAACAGAAGCTGATCTAGCAAGAGAGTTTGAACCATTTTTTAAAGCAGTCAAGAGAAAGGTTTAAAATGCAATTGAAGCTCCCACTCAGAATCAGTTAATGGGTGTGAAGTTAGGCAAAGAGGAGAAAACATTGATTAAAAACTGAACATCATCCCGATTAGGTGTATACAGATTGGCCAGAATGATTTGTTTGCAAAATAAACTACCAGATTAAATCACATAGCGGCCATTATGATCTGCTATGATATGTGAAGAGACACATAGGATATTTTTATGAATCAGAATTGCAGCACCCTGTGAATTAGAGTGAAAGATAAATCCCACCCACCCCTTCCTGTGTCTAAAATAATCTGAAGCACGCAAATGGGTCTCTTGAAGAAAAACAACATCAGCTTTGAGCTTCTGCATGTGAGAAAATATTTCTCTGCATTTCACAGGGTGATTCAGCCCTTTTACATTCCAACTAGCAACATCTGTAGAAACTTTGGGCATATTAGATGCAACATTCTTGGGTCTCATTACACAAAAAAAGAAAATCATAAACTGACCAAATAAAGCCTACCAAGTTGAAACAAATGACAAACTGACATAGCGTAACCATAGGAGAGGTGAGAGAAAAAGGATGAAAATAGAAACCAGTCCCCAAAAGGCTACACCTATCTCACCCCAACCCCTCTTTTCAAGCTCAATGCAAACATAGCCATCTTAAGGGTAACCCAAATGAACACTGGTCTAAAATTCCACCCAGAGCAAAACAAAACCCAAGCATTATCCCCAGCTACAAATACAAAAATGCCCAACAAAAGCATTAAAATTGCCATACTGAAACTGTTATCACAATTAGCAACATCATAATTAGGTCCTTCAACATTCACAGTTGCTGTTAATATCTCACAAGCGTCAAGCATTCAACATTAGTAATACGCTGTGGGTGTCTGCAGAAAGGAAAACAAAATACTTGAAGGGGAAAGGGAGCTTCCCACAGCTTAAATCCGACGGAATGTCGACGTTCATTATAGCCTATCAAACAAATCAGGCCATCAACCAGGAGCTGTGTTTTGCGTAATACAACCTTTTGCTGATTCTGGATCAAGGAAGATAGCTGCCATTGCTATCCATGACCCTCAGTCTGGCCAGGTAGGGCAGACTATGTTTTGCTCCTGGACATTGCCGTAGGAGACCCATCACTCCCACAATGGCAGGCCTTTTCTTAGCTATCGCTGCAGTGAAACGCAGGAAATAAAGATTCTGTTGCTCTTACAGACCAGAGTATCTTCCTGTCCAGCCAGGTGCCGAATCTCCTCCTGAACATGATAGTAATACAATTTAATAATGAAAAACTTCGGCTTCAGCTTGGACTGTCCGGCATCATAGGATCCCTACAGTGCAGGAGGAGGCCATTGACCACAATCCCTCCCAGGCCTTATTCCCGCAACCCCAGGTATTTACCCTGCTAATTCCCCTGACACTTAGGTCAATTTATCATGGCCAGTCAACCTAACCTGCACATTGGAGTGAGGGAGGAAACCAGAGCACCCAGAAGAAACCCGCGTAGACATAGGGAGAATGTGCAAACTTCATACAGACAGTCACCTGAGGCAGGTATTGAACCCAGATCCCTGGCACTGCTAACCACTGTGCTGCCTCAGTGAATCTCAGGCAAATCCAGCATGTTTTTCAGTAGCTGTGCCACGTGCTCCGTGGGACCAGGGCCCTCACAGTCACACACACTCCCACACTCAAAAAGAAATTCCTTTGGATTTCCTCAATCTTGCTTCAGTGTCTTCGGGTTTGACTGTAATTTGTCGACTACACATGAGAATGAGACCACTTTATTTTCAAGCTGCATCACCCTGTCTGAATATTTGTTGGCAGAGTGCTGAAAACCAGCAAGGTGCTCCTTTTGTGTGAAGCAGACAGCACTGGTGAGGTAATGGAGGCCAGGCATCCCTCTCAGATAATAATAATCTGAACGCAATATTCAGTTCATAAAAAAATCCCCATTGACGTTGATTTTTAGATAGATGTTCTGACCTGAGAGAAGCTATAGCAACAAGAATTGCATTGAGCAGGCACGAGCAAAGCTGAGACTTCATCAGCTTAGTGGTTCCTTTCTTAGAGAGCCTTGATAAAGAAAATGACGGTTGAGGCTGGTGAAAATGTAACAGGTATGTAATGGGCACTAGATAAATTAAATTGACAAGGGAAATGTTGAGTTTTGTAGACATCTACAAACTCTGGAGCAGTTCCTACAGACTGGAGGATGGCAAATGTAACCCCACTATTTAAAAATGGAGGTAGAGAAAAAAGGGAAAATCACAGACCAGTCAGCCTGATGTCGGTAGTGGGGAACATGCTAGAGTCCGTTATAAAATACATGATAACTGAACATTTGGATTATACATACCAGTGTGGGTTTATGAAAGGCAAATCATGTTCAACAAATCTACAAAGTTTTTTGAGGATGTAACGAGTAGAATAGATAAGGGAGAACCAGTGGATGTGATGCATTTAGACTTTCAGAAGGTTTTTGATCAGGTCCCTTGTAAGAAGATCATGTGCAAAATTAAAGCATCTGTGACAGGGCGTAATGTATTGGCATGGATCAAGAATTAGTTGACAGGCAGAAGAACAGAGTGAAAACAAAAAGGCCTTTTTCCGAGAGGACAGCATAAGGATCAGTGATTGGACTCCAGCTGTTCACAATATGTATAAATGATCTGGATGAGGTAAGCAAATGTAACATTTCCAAGTTTGCTGACCACACACATCTGGACAGAGTTGCAAGGAGGATGCAAGGAAACTTCAAGGTGACTTAGACAAGTTGAGTGAGTGGAAGATGGAGTACACCGTAGCTAAGTATTAAGTTATACACTTTGGTGTGAAAACAGGAAGGAAGAGTATTATAAATGGTGACATATTAGGAAGAGTGGATGTACAAAGGGATCTGAGTGTCCTTGTGCACCACCAGTCAATGAAAGTGGAGAGGCAGGTGAAGTAAGAAATCAGGAAGGTAAATGGTATGTTGGCTTTCATTGCAAGAGGATTTGAGTTCAGAAGTAGGGATGTCTTACTGCAAAGCCTTAGTGAGACCATACTTGCAGTATTGTGTGCAGTTTTAGTCTCCAAAATAAGGAAGAATATATTTTCCATAGAGAGAATGCAGCGGAGGTTCAGTCAGCTGACACTGGGATTGGCAGGACTGTCCTATGAACAGAGATTGGTTTAACTGGGCCTGAATTCATAAGAGTTTAGAAAGATGAGAGGAGATCTAATTGAAATGTGTAAAATTTTAACAGGGTTGGACAGACTAGATGCAGGGAAGATAGTTTTTCTGGTTGGGTGATGTTGAACTGCGGGAGGGGAAGGTGGGGGGGGTGGGGAGCGGGAGAACAGTCTCAGTATACAGAATTGACTCTTTAGGACTAAGATGAGGAAAAGTTTTTTTTTTACTCAAAAGGTATTGAATCTGGAATTCTCTGCCACAGTAGGTTGTGCAGGTCGCTGAATATGTTCTACAAATAGATCCTTCTTAGACTTTAATAGCATCAAGGGTATGGGGAGAAAGTGAGAACATGGCATTGAAATAGAGGATCAACTGTGATCATATTAAATGGCAGAGCAGGCTTGAAGGACTGAATGGTCTATTCCTGTTTCTAATTTCTATATTTTGTCCTTCAAAAAAAGTTGTTCTAAGCAAGAGCTCAAAAAATCCGTCTTCAATTGCATTGCTTCATAGCCTCCCACTTCCCACAAAGCCTGGACATTCTGCTGTCAGGTCATACACCAGATCTTTGACATTATTGGTATCAGCTCACGAAGTCCACCATTTGGCTTTTATAGCAGAACATGCCAAGCCTTAAATATTTGCAGGGCTCAAGGAAAAAGGTGTGTTTGAGTAATATGTTTGATTGATTTTGAAGATCTTTATGGATTGATGTTCCTGGCTGGCTTCAATGTTGCACTGTCTCTCTTTTCCCTTAGCACACGGCAAAGACATTCTTTGCGTAGTCTCAGTGCAGCACACAATCCTTTGGGTGTTATACCTGCTGCTTTGTTCCAAGCTCATACAAAAGATGTGGACAGTGAGACACAGGATGCTCTTGTACTTTGCTGTGTACGTCTGTGGATATATTTTCAACCTCCAAGAGTGAAACGATGGAATTAACAGGATCATTACAAACTGTATCTGTTCTCCTGTTTCAGGGGCTAAAATGGTTAAATTATGAAAACAGACTGTGTATATATGGGATCTGTATTCCCTTGAGTCAAGAAATTTGGAGTGATCAAATCGAGGTGGTTAGAAAGAAGGCGGCGCTTAACAGGATAGATATAGAAGCTACTGTGGCAGAGTTCAGGACAAGAGGGCAGCGGTATAAAATGACAGCTGAGTTATTCTGAAGTGAAATAAGGAAGGACAGCAAGTGTAATGCAAGTCTAGAACTACGCCTCCTCTCCCATTCCCCAAAATCTATCCTGGAGGGTCAATTCACATTTTGAAAACTAGGTTTTTATTTTCAAAATCTGAAAAATGGCGTTGAAATATTGCTCAGTCTAACTGAACGGCAGAACAGATTCCAGGAGCTCTTGCTGTTATACTGAATGTTACCAAGCTCCTGGTAAGTGCAGCTTAAATATTTATTTTCCCTCAGAATCTCCCCTCATATCTTGCACTGAATGTCATATACTGGCTTTCCATGGTGCAAGGAAGCCCCTGGTGTCTCATCCAAGTGATGATTCTAAATGTGAGCATGGCCATTATTGGCTTGTTGCTCAATTATGGGAGGTTACACTGTCCAGAGATCTGTGCATAATTTTCAGCTAACTGCAAAAGCAGGGCCCAGGTTTGGCCCAAACTGAAGAAGGTTGTGGACAATTTTGTTGCTCCCAACTAAACATTTCTGGCTGAATTCTGTTGAGGCTGCACTGTTAGGGAAATTCATGGATTGCAACTTAATCAGTATGTTCTTCACACGTAAATATGCATGTACAAATTAAGAGCCAGAGTAGGCCATTTGGCACGTTTGAGCCTGCTCAGCCATGCAGTAAGATCATGGCTGATATTGTACCCTCAATTCAACTTCAGTCTGGGCTGTCCAAGCACTGTATGAGCCCATTACTACACTTACCTTTTCACCCAGGTGGCAGGAAGTCCAACTAATAAATTCTCAATGGATGAAAGTTAACCAAAGCACGAGGAAAATGATCACATTGAATTTCCAAGCGGTAAAAACAGTTCTCTTGTAAACTTGAAACATACCCATCACAGAAAAATTTCAGAGGGGGTCGTTGAAACATCAACCTTAACAATGTAAAGTCCAAAAATCCAGGCCAGACACTGCCGTGTTTTCTTTCTTTTATCTTTATTTGCATTTGTATCATACCTTCCACAATTTCAGCACTTCCCAAAACATTTTGTAACCAATTAAAAGCTTTCTGAAAGGCAGTCGCTGTTGTAATGTTGGAAATTTTGTCATTTCAGATGTTATAAGTTTGGATTTTAAGAATTATTTTGATCAATGGAATATTTTATTCACAAAACAATATGAATAGTTTTATTTAAATTTTATTTGGCCGTATGATACAAGGAACTGAAACCCTTTGGTTTTTCTTGAATATGTTCCTCTTGTCGACTGCTGTCATCAGACCTGGGGGAATTTTCCTTTTTTCCTGTGTGCGCACGCTCCGTGTCGACTTGTCCCCTCCTCCTTGAAAAATTGGACTTGAATAGACATCCGATGGTAACGTAAACACCTCAAAAGCCAAAAGGAACATTACATAGCCAGCCAAGATCAACGGGAAGTTGTTTGGTCTTTGAATTAATTTCCCATGAGCTGTCATCTGCTTTTGACCAGATTAAAGGAGGCGGCATAAAGGTGCTGTGTTGCAGTGAGAAATAGATAACACGATGGATGGACGTCCTGTCAGGTCTGAATAATCCATTTGAGCATCGCAACACTTTTGTGAGCTTCAAGATCTCCGTGTTTCATAACATAGCTCTCTCCAGAGCTGCGGTAGCACTTTATAGAAGATTTTTATGTGGTGGCACTTAACTCATTCAAACAAGCTTCTGGGCACATCCACTTCAGTGATTCAGCTCGGTCTGCAGAACGCTGTCGTAAATCTTTCATCATCACTTTGGAAGAGGGAGAGAGAGAATAACGTGTTGCCACACTGCTCCTTCTCTTTGGTCCCAGCTCTCCAGTGGTTGCATACCTCAATCTATATATCCTGCCGCTGCCAAAGGCCCAAATGCACAGCAGATCATCTACCCTTTAAAAAGCAATCCATGTAGCATTCTATATTCATTTCAAGAGTTTCAAAGAACATTTTTGTTCTGCTGCAATTCATTTTGTGGTTGAGGTTTCAGACAGGTTCACACAGTGGTGTTATATTTTGATATATGTCATGTCTAACGTGCGTTTCCCATCTGTCACACTTAAGTGCCACATGCAGGTTTTTGTGCCACAGTTTATATTTAAAAACGTCTTCAAGAAACAGCACCAACCATTACAGGAATTCATATATTTTCGGGGTAAAAAACATACCTGAAAGCAAGACTTTTTTTCTGAGTACTGTCTAATTAGCGGGTGTGGTTTCAAAGGATTAAGAAAGAAGAGCAATATTTATCTATATAGCAATCTTAGCATCACAATTCACTTCACCAGAACCGGGCCACACAGCATTATTAGGTCAGGTGACCAAAAGCTTTGGCCAAGGGCTAGATTTTAAGGATCGTATTAAAGGGAGAAGGAGAGGTTTGGGAACGGAATTCCAGAAGTTTAGCCCGAGTCTTAGGCACGGCCTTTAATGGTGGACTCAAAGATATCGGGGATGAGAAAGAGGCCACAACTGGAGGAAGGCAGAGTTTCTGGGGAAATGCAGATTGATGGAGGTTACAGAGATTGAAAGAGATGGGGTCATAGTAGGATATGAATGTCGAGGTGACAATTTTTTAAATGGATGGCTCACTGGAGGAGGAGCCATTGTGGGTCAGAAGTATGATGGACAATTAGTCTAGGTCAGAATGCGGGTAGGTGAGCTTAGCATGAACTGAAGTTTACTAAGGACAGAAGCTGAGAGACCAGTGAGAACAGCATTGGAATATTTGAGTGTAGAGATAACAAAAGCCTGATTGACAACTGGGGAGTTGAGGCAGACGCAGAGGTGATCAAGACTGCAGGGCTCTAAATAGCCAGTCTTGGCGATAGGGATGAGATGGAGCCTGACATTCAATTCAAGGTCAAAAAGGATGCAGAAGTTGCAGAATTGTCTGGATGTAGGTGGGATTGAATCAATGTCTTAAGGAATGCAGAGGCCAAATGGCTTTGGCTTTTTGAATTGCAGTCATTGTTGTAATGTAGGAAACACAGCAACCAATTTGCTCACAGCAAACTCCCCCAAACAGCATTGAGAAAGTGAAGGATAACCCATTTTCTGTGATGTCAGTTGAGGAGCTTGTATTGGCCATAAGATAAGGGAGAACTTCCCTAATAATGCCATAAGAAGAAGGAAAAATCTTGTATTTAAATACCATTTTTCACAACCGCAGAACATGTTAAAGTAATGTACAGCCAATGAAGTACTTTTGAAGTTTAATCACTGATGCTGGAAACACAGCAACCAAGTTAGACGCAGCAAGCTCTCACAAATAGCAATGTGTAGGTGACCGGGTCATCTGTTTCCGTGATATTTATTGAGGGATAAATTTTGCTGTGTATATTGAAAATAAATGCACTCCCCCACTCTTCTTCAAAATAGTGGGTGGGATCTTTTATGCCGAAAAGACAGCACCTCTGACAGTGCAACACTCCGAGTGCTGCACTGGAGTGTCGGCCTTGATTTTTGCAGGCAGATCTTTGAAAGGTACTTGAATCTGGAAACTTTGGACAGAGGTGAGTGTGCCATGAATTGCCTATTGGTTGAGGCACTGTGGGATCTTTGCATGCATCTGCTTGAGGGCAAGTGGGGTCATGGTTAAATGCCTCATCTGCAAGATGTGGTAGCTCTCCCTTAGTGCTACACAGGAATGCCAACCTAAAACTTTGTTCTTTCATTTGGTATGGGAAAATATGGTGGTAATAACCTTTTTATACCCATTTTTAAAGGTTGTCACTTTTGCAAGATGCCAGCAACTCCAACTGAAAAATGAGTGATTGCATTTAAAAGGAAGTAATGTTGGTAAAGTGTTGTCATGCAGTATACTGCCTATCAGCACCTCAACAATGCTGGGTGTAACGTACACCTTGTTACAACAGGCATCTGCATTTCTCACTGATAGGAAATGGGGAAGAAGGCTTCAATCACCTTAGCCGTGGCATGAATTAAAGGGCAATAATGAACTGCATATCCTGATTGTTAGAATTGGGTTTCATTAGTCAAGAGAGCATTAGTGTCTACTGGTCCTATCAGCTGCTTCAATTATCCAACCTACTCAACCACTAATGAATTCCTGCACACAGGTGGTAATGCTGTTTGGAGCTTGCCAAAGATTAAGTTG
Source organism: Carcharhinus amblyrhynchos (assembly GCF_965287045.1). Taxonomy (NCBI): domain Eukaryota; kingdom Metazoa; phylum Chordata; class Chondrichthyes; order Carcharhiniformes; family Carcharhinidae; genus Carcharhinus; species Carcharhinus amblyrhynchos. The sequence continues at coordinate 241,962 of NW_027649955.1, read as the reverse complement.
GGCTAACATCCAAAAATTTTCCCAAGGTCATAGTTGAGCTTACTGAACTGGTCAAAATCCTCCCCTGCTACCCTCCCATTGTCCATTGTGCCACAGTGTCTGCAGCCTCTTAAGCAATTTTTCAGTTGCACCTTGGTGCCCTGATGAGAATTCAATACATCCAGTATTTCCATAATGGCAATTAGAACTAGTGGTGCTAAACATATTCAGCAGAATAGTACACCATGCACTGCTGGGGTTAACAGGCCTCTGCTTAAAGTGTACAATTTGACCTGCCAAGGACTGTTTGACTAGAAGCTCTTCGTATTCGCTGGGGCCCATATTCATTTAACAGCCATGATTGTTTAACACATTTCTTTAAAAAAATGGTTATTGTTTCAGTTGGGGGTGGGGAGGGGGTATTTAATTATGACGAGGGCTTTTATTTTGCACCCCCGATCCCTCCCCAACGTCCCCAATCGCCTTTGCCTTCTGCAACAATTTGGTGATAGAGCCCCCTTCCCCTTTGACCTGATCACTCAAAGCAGAGACTTTCTATCTGGTTTCTTGTTTGCTGGTGAAAATTAACATCAAGTCTTTTGATCTCAATTCTTTGCTTGCCGCACATAAAGTCTGTTGACTACTTTGAAATGTTGTTGTGGTTGGTTCTACATTGCGAGTGATGACAAGTTAGGTTGAGAGTTGAAGGGGAAGGGGATCCAAATTAACTTCTTCAAACATGGATGGGGGTTTCCTGCTGCAAGTTCTTATGTTGATTCTTATCTGCAGAATTACTGTGAGTCATAGAAAAATCCTGCCCATAGTTACACAGCTCATACATGGTGATTTGCATTGAACCTCTTGTGTGACCAGTGCAGGTGACTGGTTGTGTAATGTACTAACTGTTTCTTTTGTGTGTAGGTACTTTGGAGACGCACTTATCAGGCCTACTGTGGACAGCAGTTTGCATATCTCTGGCTATCGTAATCGCCCTTCCTAAACCCCATGGTATTCGAGCCTTGATTGCCTCTACAATTTTGCGACTTATATTCTCAGTTGGTTTAGAACCAACCCTCTATTTGTTGGGAGCGTTTAATGTGAGTATTTCTTGAAACTATAGCACAAGTAAAATCCAGTGCCAACCAGGCTAATAGGCTGTTTGTCAGTAAACGTTTTGACAGTAGAATGCAATGAAGGCAGTTCTGCCATGTCCACTGAGTGAATGCACCACCTCCCTCCATCATTCTCATCCTTTTAAGATGCACCTAAAAACTTACCTCTTTGATCAAGTTTCTGATCACCTGTCCTTGTATCTCCATGTGGCTCAGTTTTGTTTGGTGAGCACTGATTCAAAGCACTATGTAACTTTTCATGACGTTAAAGGAACCATATAACAACAAGTTGTTGTTCTTGATGTGATCAGCCAGAAAGTCCCAGGTTTGACTCTGTGTGAATATCTGTCTGGGATGCCATAATTCAGCTCCATTCCCTGGACTAGGGAAGCTAGAAAAGTAACTGACTGTTCTTACTTGTAAACTCTGTCCAGTGACCCGTTGTTGACAACGTGGACATGAAAGTGTTGTGTGAGACCAAAGTCAGGCTTGACTGAGTGTGGTGGACTGATGCCCTGCCCAATATTCCCTGCCTATACTGAGACAAGAAGATTGGGCGTCGTGGCCCTTGGGCCCTACCAGTGTCCAGTAACCATTCCCCAAGAGTAGTCAGTGCCCTTTGGAAAGGAGAGGGTTGGAAAAAAAATGCTTTAATCTGATATTCCTGTATTATAATTCTTTGATATTTAATTTTTACGCCTTCGCCCTGGTGTGCTGTTATGAAATAGAAAATAATCCCCACCATCTTTGATGTGGTGTGTCCCTCATTCTAACTGGACAATTAGGATGTAATGGGTAAGATGAAGACCAGAGTTACTGAAGATGGATAAGGTGGTATTTCTATGTTTGCCTAATATAAATTTTCCAATATCTCACAGGACTGGGAAATGATATACAGGTTTGGTTTATTTGACGATGTAGAACAGGATTGCTCAGCAGACAGATTATTACTATAAATATTTGACAGCTATTGTTAATGAGAATGTACAGTTGTGACTCCTTCACACCACATGCTGCTTGCTAAACTGAAAGCTCCCCTGAACAATGTCTGCTGGTCACATGGTTTACATCCTGGCTGCTTACTCATCAGAATATTCCCTTTTAAAGTGACACCATAACAGAATGAATCACATCTGATTTGGCAAGTGGGATACACCATAGTCAAATGATTGATCATTTATGAGCCTACGTGCAATGATGTGTGAATTGACAAAGGTCCCAAAGGCATGAGTGGATATTACTGGACAGACTGAAAGATCGTTATAAATGTATATTAGAAGTCTGTGGCTATAAGTTCAAAGCAGAACCATCGCATTTATGAAGAATGCATCCAAAAAAAACTTCTCTCTGAACCCCTGCTCCTCTCAGATGTCAGCACTTTGGATTTCTTCATCTGTCTTTACACTTCTGAATTGTAAGACATTCTTTTGGAGATTTGAAAATGCCATGCAGACTCCTGGCTCTCAGTTAATAGATGATTTGATCCTGACCAAACAATGATATCTTAAAGGCAGGTAAAATCTTTCAGTCCAGTTAAGGCGCAGGATCTCATGGATTCCTTATCAAATTCTCTCACCTTCTCAGCTGATTCCTTTATGGTGAAACTCCTAGATCGGATTTAAATTGATTATTGGGAACAAGGCAGGGGAATGGAAGGAAACATGTTTTATTATGTGCATTTGTTGTGATCTGGAATGCACAGCCTATAAGGTGGTGAAAGCAGATTGAAAACTGACATTCAGTCGAGACAAATACTTGCTAGGGCAGGGGAGATATGTACAGAATTAGGGAGAGTGAGGGAGTGGAATTAATTTGATAGCTGTTATAGGGAGAAAGAACCAAGTCACCATTCTTGAGTTATGTGACCAAATTCTGTAGTTCCAGAGACAGGAGCTCCTTTGAAACCTTTCAGATTAATGCTGTTAATCAACTTTATTTTATCTCACCATGACTCCTGAAATCTGTCCATGGTGGATACTGAGTGAGTTGGCATGAAGAGTGCAAGAGAAGAGGGTTGTGGGTGTGTGTTCATGAGTTGGCACTAAGTTGGCATATGGAAATAGGTTTGCATTGAGGGTGTGAGGAGCCATGGAGGGTGTAAATGGACATAGACTGTCATGGGGTTATGAGGTGCCATGGAGAATTGGTGGCGGTGGAATGAGCTGGCATGGTGAACGTGTAGGGTGGACAGGGGTAGAGGGCTGTTTTTTGTTTTTAACTGGGATAGAGTCCCAAAGCACCAAGGTGGCTTCAGCACCAAAAGCATCTGTGGTTGCCTCTACACTGTTTCCACGGATAGTGGGTCTAACTCTTGTAACACCTGCACTGCTGAACTCCCACCCCCTTCCTCCAACCCGAATGAAAAATCTAAAATCCAGGGTTTAAACAATTGGGAATTTTCTCAACTTCTGAGTTGGGGGTGGAAATTCAACTCATTGGCTTCATCTGAGCTTCTACTTGGATTGGAGAAAAATGTGAGAACAACCCAAAATCATCTAATAAACACAACACACATCTTTGCCTCTGAAAGTTCCAGCCCTTTAAGGTTGCGAAGCACTGGAAAAATCTGAACAATGCTGGTCGAAGCAAGAACATTCATCACTTTGCCAAAACATATCTACTCCCTGAGTAAATGTGACAATGAAGCATCGATTGAGTATAGATTCCTGTGAAGGTGGGATACTAAGCTCAGTGTTGGGACCACAATTGTTTACGATTTACATAGATGATTTGGAGTTCTAGACCAAGTGTAGTGTGTCAAAATTCGTAGATAACATTAAGATGGGTGGACGAGCAATGTGTGCAGAGGACGCTGAAAGCCTGCAGAGGGATATAGATAATCTAAGTGAGTGTGCAAGAGTCTGGCAGATGGAATACAGTATTGATATATGTGAGGTCATCCATTTTAGCAGGAATAACAACAAAATGGACTATTATTTAAATAGTAAAAAATTGCAGCATGCTGCTCTGTAGAGGGAGTTGAGTGTTCTTGTGCAGGAATCTCAAGGAGTTGGTTTGCAGGTAATTAAGAAGGTAAATGGAATTTTGTCTTTCATTGCTCGAGGGATGAAGATTAAAAACAGTGAAATCATATTGCAGCTGTATAAGGTGCTGGTGAGGCCACACCTAGAGTACTGAGGTCTCCTTACTTGAGAAAGGATATACTGACACTGGAGGGGGTGCAGAGGAGATTCATTAGGTTGATTCTGGCGTTGAGAGTTGGCTTATGAGGAGAGACTGAGTAGACTGGGGCTATACTCATTGGAATTCAGAAGAATGAGGGAGATCTTGTAGAAACGATTAAGATTATGAAGGGAATAGATAAGATAGAAGCAGGGTCGTTGTTTCCACTGGCAGGTGAAACTAAAATTAGCAGGCATAGCCTCAAAATAATGGGAAGCAGATTTAGGACTGAGTTGCGGAGGAACGTCTTCACACAAAGGGTCATCAATCTGTGGAATTCTCTACCCGGTGAAGCAATTGCAGCTACCTCATTGAATGTTTTTAAGGCAAGGATAGATAAATTTTTGAACAGTAAAGGAATTGAGGGTTAGGGTGAGCGGGCGAGTAAGTGGAGCTAAGTCCACAAGATCATCTGTGATCTTATTGAATGGTGGAGCAGGCTTGAGGGGCCAGATGGCCTACTTCTGCTCCTAGATCTTGTGTTCTTACGTTCTTATAACAAGACCTTCCAACAGAAAAGAAAATGTCATTCTGTCTTTGATCCTCAGATGCTCACCTGCATTCCCCACCCTGAAAACTCATTCAATCTCTCTCTATCCCTCTTGGGTGCATGCACATTCAGAAAGCCCTTGCTTGAGTGGCAGTCAGGTCAACTTCCTCGCAATCTACGTTTGTTGTGTCCGGATACATACATCAGGTGAACACAGTGTAAACTGATTGAACCTGAGACATGAATAAAATGAATGAAACTACCCTTTTACCAAGCATTGTGTGTTGAACAGGGAAGCAACTTGCACCCCAACCCTCTGCCTTTACCACAATAGCTGCTATCCCGAGATATTGGTGAACCCTGGATATCATAGCTGATCTGAAGAATACTGATTGCGGCCCTAAGCCTGTATTCCCTCTCCCTCCTGTAAGCAGCTAGGAAACGCACACAATCCAAAGTCATTTTAGTTCTGAGGGGTAGTAGCAATTTCTTAAATTCAGCTGCTTGTGATGTCACACTTTCTAGCACAATTTGTCACAATGTCATTAACAAAATGTCACTGTTATTCTTAAACAAATTAGATAGAGCTCAGCAGCATAATTGTCAGACGACTGCTCCTTGTGGTGCAAGTTCATGAATGGTGCCATCACTTTAGATTTTCCTCAGTGCCCCAGTGTAGTTTGGAACAGCTTTCAGGATCCATCAGCTATTGTGCTCACTGGCTTACGATGAAATATTAAGATCCATTTAAGTTTACATAGTTCATCCTTCTGCAACTGAGGAGAAAACAAGTCATTCAAACTAATGTGTTTTTGACTTAATCTGGTGAGAATGGTAAACACACTATCACATGAAGTGGTTGCGCTGACTAGCAGGGATAGAATCTGGCAAAGTACATGAGGGAGAAAGGATTAGTGTGTTATATTGAGAGAATGAGATTCAATAAATTGGGAATAGGCTCAAGTGGAAGATGAACATTCTGATAGACCTGGTCATCTTACCCTTGGCCCTCAGTCTGTCAATGCTTTTATTATAAAGCTCTCATCAAATCCCTCAATGGCTTCATCTATCCCTATCTCTGTCGCTCCCTTTTTTTAATTCATTCATGGGACATGGGCATTGCTGGCTGGCCAGCATTTATTGCCTATCCCTAGCTGCCCTCAAGAAGACGGTGATGAGCTGCCTTCTTGAATCGCCAGTCCATGATCTGTGGGTTGTTCTACAATGCGGTTAGGGAGGGAATTTCAGGATTTTGCCCCAGCGACTATGAAGGAATGGCAATATATTTTCAAATCAGGAAGATGAGTGACTTGGGGGGAACTTGCAGATGGTGGTGTTCCTATGTGTCTGCTGCCCTTGCTCTGCTTACTCTTACAATCCTTTGACAGAATTGACTTCAATTCTGGCTCCTTGCCCATCCCCATTTGAATTGCTTCAGCATTAGAGGCAATATCTTTTGCTATCTAGGATCTAAGCTATGGAATTCCCCCCCTAAACATCTCTACCAAAGAGCTTGTTTCTGTGCAGTAAAGTCTGAGCAATTTATGCTGCACTCTGGGTCCCTTTTTGAGTGGTGGAATTTCCCTCCCAATCCCATTGCAGATAGCAAATGCTCCTGTATTGCTGATAAGTTCATGGGACTTGTCTGAAACTTTTTTTTAGATGGATGTGGTACTGCTCAGGATAGGGTGTTCCGACACAATCCGTACAGTAATTAGTCGTCAAAATGCCAGCCCCAAGTGGAGAGGATCTCCAAAAAGATCACGCATATCGACACAGACATCAAATGAGATTTCTTACTGTGCTTGCCCCAGTCCAATGCCGGCATCTCCACATCATGCCAATCCGTACATGACAGCAAAGCAATGCCAATTTTTCTTTGGGGGCGAGGGGTAATTGGGGTGCGGCGAGGAGGGAAAAGAGAGGATTAAAATGCCAGCTGTCTTTTAAAGACTTTGTTTACCCATCCCTAGATTTTTGAAGGCACTTTCACTTCAGTCACTAAATGTGAGCATAGAAATTCTGGAACAGAAGGATACGTTCAATCCAACACGCCTGTTCTTGGCAGAGACTTTAACGTTTCTGCTGAGCACTTGTGTTCTGCATTATCGAGTCTCTATTAGTAGCAATTACATGAAATAAATTAAAAGCTGTGTTATGTCTGTGAGTAATTATTGCAAGGTGCTAAATTCAATGCACGTTTTTCAGGGCTCGAAATACGCATAATAAGTGTGCAAATTAGCTGTAGGAGTGGGCCAATCGGCCCCTCAAGCTGTTCAATAAGACCGTGGCTGATTTGTTTGTGGCCTCAAACTTCACATTCCCGCCTATCCCTGGTAACCTTAGATTTGTTAGTCAAGAATCTACCCACCTGTGCTTTTAAAAATATTCATCAACCCTGCCTCCATAGATCTCTGGGGAAGGCCTTCTGAGAGAAACCATATTCTCCGCATCTCCATTTTAAAAGGGAAATCCTTTATTTTTAAACCGTGTCCCCTATTTCTAGTCTATCCCATAGGGAGATCATCTCTCTATCTTCTAAACTTCAGTGGATACAGGACCAGCCTGTCCAACCTTCACCCCTTCAGCCAAGGTATCAGTTGAGTGAACTGTCTCTGCACAGCTTCTATCCTTTCTTAAACAAGGAGACCAGGACTGTACACAATACTCCATATGTGGTCTCACCAACTGTAGCAAACCATCTCAACTTTATATTCCATTCCCCTTGCAATAAACATTTCATTTGCATTCCTAATTACTTGCTGTACCCTACATACTAAATTCGTGTGAATCATGCACAAAGATGCCCAGATTCTCCTTTATTGCAGTATTCTGCCATCTTCTTCATTTAAATAATATACTGGATTTCTATTCTTGCCAAAGTGGACAAGTTCAAATTTCTATCTGCCAAATTTTTAACTTATCTGTATCCCTTTTGCAGACTTTTTAGGTCCTCTTCACATCTCACTTTTTCTTAACTAGCTTTGTGTCATCAGCAAATTTAGCAATCATCGCTTGGTCCCTTCTTCCAAGTCATTGAATAAATTGTAAAAAGGTGCAGTCCAAGCACTGAACCCCGTGTCACACTCCTCATCACATCTTGCCAACTCCGATATGATTGGTTTATACCTAGCTTCTGTTTCCTGTTAGCTAAAGGATCTTCTACTCATGTAATATGTTACCCAAAGACATTTGCTCTTAACCATGTCCAATGCCTTCTGAAAACTGTCAATTCATTTGTTTTGTTACAAAAGCTGCATGTTTTCAGACATAGTGCCTTAAATTGTCTTTTTACTATATTTGTAACATCTAACCTTATCTGCTGCTGCACTCAAGTTTGAACATGTTATCCCTTCCTGCCCTGCTCGTCATTTTCCTTATTGCTACTTTGATCTCTTATCTTGTATTCTCTGTTTAATTTATCAAATTTTCCCAAATTTAGTTCCTGCCTCCAACCACACTATTTAATTTTGAGCCCTTGGCTGCTGGGGTTCTAAACACCTCAGCCCTGCAGTATATAGGTTTCAAAACCCTGCAGCCAAAAAGCAGTTGGCTGTAGAGGGGAAGGAAAGAATGACATTATTAGGAACAGATTGTTTGTGAATGCATTCCCTGGAATCGTTGGATAAAATAGTTCCTCATTAATCCATCAAGACTTTTGCGCACCATAAGGGCACAAGTTGGTGCCAGATTAAACATGGGTGACGTACGATTTTTAAAAGAGAGCTTTGGGTCAGGTCACAGGTTCAGTAACATAACGCTCCGCTGACTCCCTATGTGCTCATGGATAAGTTACTGCAATGTTCGGAGATCCCTGTCTTTCTCAGAGCTGCAGTAAAGCCAAGTAAAATTTTACAAAATGCGAGGTTAGCTTTCATAACCTTTCCCCAAATCTGGCCAAGTCAGTAAATTAAAGGCACTTTACAGCATTAAGTTTAACAACATCAGTTCTTAACCACTGATCCCATTTTCTCTTTGGTAGTCTTTAATCATTAACTGCTTCTCTGTTTCTATTCTCTTGTTTCTATTCTCGTCCTAATATCATCTCTCTTTGCCCCATACCAAAACCACTTGAAATCAAAAGATGTGGGAACAGAAGTAGGTCATTCAGCCCATTGAGTCTGTTCCATCATTCAAAGGGACCATGACTGATATCATAATCCCCAACTCCACTTTCCTATCTTATTCCCATAACTCTAGATTATTTTGCTGATTAATAATCTATCTACGTTAGCCTTGAACATACTTAACGACTCAACCTCTACAGCGCTGTGCAGTAAAGAATTCCACTGATTCACTACCCTCAGAAGAAATTTCTTTTTATCTCTGTTTATGCCCGCTGGTCCAAGACTCTCCCACAAAGGGAAACAACCTCTCAGCATCTACCCTATAAAGCCACCTGAGAATCATGTATTTCTTAATAAGGTTGCTTCTCATCCTTCTAAACTCCAGTGATTACAGTCCCCACCTATTCGATCTCTTGTAAGAAAATCCCCCCATACCCGGGATCAATCTAGTGAACTTCATCTTTGTGAATTCATTCTCCCTGTCCTAGCACCAGCATCTTGCCCTTCCTTTCCCTGACTGTTCAATTGCTTAAACATTTCTAACACCTTCCTGTTCTCATGAAAGTCCCATCAAAACTTTAACAGTAAACAACCTTCCAGCACATGCTGTATTGTGCTTTCAAAGGGTAAACTCTGTTTCTATCCTCAAAAGCTGCTTGGCCAGCTTTGGGTTGCACCACTCCAGGACTGTCCAGGAGTTGTAGCTGTAATTCTGTGGTCTTTAACGCTCCCCGCCCCTACCGCTGCTAGCGAGAACAAAGAATTTGGCGCTCAGCCAAATCTCTCTTCACAGCAACAGGACTGGATAATTCCAGCTGCGGGCAAGGTCAGAGAATTGCAGCCATAGAGTTTTACAGCACAAAAAGCTGCCCTTAGGCCCATTGTGTCTGCACCAACCATTAGATGCCCATCCTTGAAAAACTGAGCAGTTTGATAGGCCATTTCAGAAGACAGTTAAGAATCAGAGTGTCTAGAGACTTGACTAATACACAGGTCTTGAGCAACTGGCCAGATCCAAATTGGTACCTTGCCAAAAAGTTCTAAAACCAGTGCCCACAGAGGCCACGTAAAGGTGTGAGGTATACAATTCTGAAGCAGAGACCTTAGTGTGCTCTGTAAAAACAAAAAACAGCTATTGTATCTCACTCTGCGTTCCTCAAGTCTCTGCATTATGCTAACACAATAATATTGGCTGTGTGGCAACAACAGATTATGACTTTTAATGTCTAATAATATCAGCAGACTCATGAAGCAATGCCAAGAGCGCAGCAGCAAAGTGCATTTATAAGGATGTTACTAGAATTGATTAAGCAAGCTTCTCTTTTATCTGGAAAGTGAAGCCTAAGAGGAAACCTAGTAAAGAGTCTTTGATGAACGGATTTAGTAGACTGAAAGTGGACAAACTGTTTCTTCTTGTGGGTGAGTCCAGATCGAGAGGACAGAAATACAAAATAATCATTAAATCAGTTAAAAGACTTGGGAAGAATGTTTTTGCAGTAAGAAATCTGACAAGCCAGGTTTAAGTCCAACTGATTTATTTGATAGTAAACTTAAGTTTTCGAGCCTCGAAAGCTTGTGAGTTTACTATCAAATAAATTAGTTGGACTTAAACCTGGTGTTGTCAGATTTCTTACTGTGTTTACCCCAGTCCAACGCCAGCATCTCCACATCAAGAATGTTTTTACACAGAGAGTGATAGAAAAGTGGAATACGCTGCAACGTGGAGTGGTTGAAACACTTAACATTGATGCAAACAACTGGGGAGACTTGATGTGCACATGTGGGAGAAGAGATGGGAGGGATAAGGAGTCAGGGAGGGAAGAAATGATTGAGTGGGAAGGGTTTGGTGTAGAGTATATACCCTGACATAGATCTGTTGCACCAAATGGCCTGTCCTGTGCTGTAGACAATTTGGGGATGGCTGCCTTTTGAGGCAGCAGCAGAGATTAGTGTCAGTTGTCTGGGGACCAGCACTGCCACAGAGATTTCTCATTGACACCTGGGAAATTGATAGTCTGTGTGGCACCACTTGAAGCATCAGTGCCCAAATGATTCTTTCTGTCTTTGTTAACTTGATGCAGGGCTTACTTTGCAACAACTTGCATTAAAAGTTCTATATAAATAAGATGAAATGTGTCGAGCCGCATCATTTGAACATTACCAAGCCTCACGGACATATTTATGTCAGAGGACCAAAAGTGACAAGAGAGGTTTTCATAGTATCCCTGCAGTGCAGTAGGAGGCCATTCGGCCCATCAAGCATGCACCAACAAAAAACCTACCTAGGCCCTATCTCCGTAACCCCACGTATTTGCCTTGCTTATCCTCCTGACACGAAGGGGCAATTTAGAAGGCTAATCAACCTAGTCCTTGGACTGTGGGTTAAATTGGAACACCCGGAGGAAACCCACATAGACACGGGGAGAATGTGTAAACTTCACACAGTCAGTCAAGGCCATAATTGAACTGGTGCTATGAGGCAGCAGTGCTAATCACTGCACCACCGGGATGTATTGTGGTAGTTTTTGCAGTACAGTTTCATTTTAACAAATGGTCGAAAATCTCTCTTAATGTAGGCATCACCTGAAGACCTTCAAAGTAGTTTGGGCGCTGGTAATCCTTCGTGGCTGCCTTTTCAGGAATAACAAACTCATGCAATAAGCTCTAGGATCTCAAATAAACAAAATAGCCACCTGAATTTTTTGCACAATCTAGTTGTTTTTTTAAAAAAAATCTTGCTTAAATGAATTGTGGAAGTTTTTTTATTTTAAAAAGTGTTCATTGTGCTCTGAATCAGTGCTTCGTGAGAGTGAAGCATGATGCCACAACCCATGATACACATGCAGTCGCAAATTGTGGAGCAGCCAAATTATAATCCGTCATGAGGTTTATCTTTTTTATAGCTGTGAAGAAAACTGGACAAATAGTTTTAAAGCTGTGCTTCCTAACCTTTTGTGTGCCTTATTTTCAAAGCACCATTTTCCATTCTGCTTCAGCCTCTAACACTACTATTCTGCTGCTTAGTTAACATATGTGCTGAACACAAGTTTCTGCAAATTAACTCCAAATATCATTTTGGAAAAGCCCTGAGTAAATGTTTGTGTCAGTCATCCCTTCTGCAGTATTGTACGCGGGGTGTTGATTTGCAGAGAAGCATTCAAAAGGGTGAAGAGTTTTATGATAGAGATTGGCAATTTAGTCTTTCCACCGAATCCCTTCAAGTAAACAGGAAAACAGTGGGGTTGTTGTGGTTTAATTTGTTCTATTCCAGAAAGCCAGTTGGCAAAGGATAGACAGGAGCCAATCTTTGCACATTTTTATACTGAATTACAGAGTTAAGTTTTGAAATCTTATGGATGAGGGGGACAGAGAACTACTGAAATCCCCGTTCCCTTCCTCACATCCAGTAAGGTTTTGGAAGAAAGGTATATGTGTGTCTTTTAAGCCCTGAGTGTACGGACAATTTAAATAACCAGCAGCTAGCCTTTTGTGGGTTTAAATAAGGAGGGTTGTTCATTCACCTGCTTTCCTCCCACCCCTCCCCCCCGCAAAATCGAACACTCATTCATACAGCATCACACTCGTGAACATGAAAGGAAAGTATAGTTGAAGATAATAGTGCACCTTTGCAGGTTGTATGCAAAATAATAGTTTATAATTCACTTGATTGGCTTATTCTAGAAAGCACATGTTTTTGAGCTTGATGAAGTAGACACTTTCACTCCTGACATGTAGTTTAACTAAGTTCAGCAAGTGGGAGTCATGTGCTAAAGTGGTTTTCAGCATTCTCTTGAAGAGATTAACTTCTGCAGGTCACGTAGTTAGTTGCTTCTAGTCTCATTAGCAGGAGCTCAGTTGGCAGCGTTAGTGGACCTGAAAAGTTACAGACTTGGTGATCTGACAATGTTACACTCTGCAGTTTTTAAGGTAACACCCTTTTCTGTAGGCAGCACTTCGATTCAATGGGCAGAACAACATGGCTGCCCTACCAAATGGTTTCTTGTAATTCCCTGTTCCAAATATAGTGTTTGTCTTGGATTGATTGACCACAATCTAAACTATTATTTGAAGACATTTCATCCTGACGGGGGAGGTGGGTGGTCGTTGAGACAATATTTCTTTCAAGAAGAATTGTTCAAGTCGGGAGATGTCATTTGCGTGGACTCAGGAGATGGGTAGTTGACACTTCTTCATCTGGAATGTATTCTTTTGTCCTTGTGAAACATTGTAGCAGTTTTGAATTCAGAGATCAGGTCATACCTTCGGCAACCATCGTCTGAACACACATGGTCTATTTTAAAAGAAAGGTCAGTTCCAAAATATTCCATGTGGCGTAAAGTTCATATTTAAGTAATGAATATGACATGCCTTTACTGGGCATGACACCTCCTAACACAACAACCGTAGATTTAGTCTCTGACTGTTTATAGAGAGGTCAAATGAATGTCTGATCAATGCCATGTATAATTAAACAGCATTAATACACAATCAGCATCACATTATTGGACCCTATTCTTCTCTGTTTAAAAGTGTAATGTATTCCCCATTTTATTCCTTACAAATTCCCCTTTCTCCTCCTCTTCCTAGGGAAGCTGACTTGAGTGAAACTACGTAGGGTTCATAACGGTGCCCTGTGCAGTTAACCTAAACTGCCTGTGCTGATAGAGTGAGACTGTAATGCTACTCCACTGGATTTAGTCCTCATCTGACACCCAAGTATGGAAAGTCATGGGTTAGAAATCAGGCATGGGAACCCTGGCTGGTGGGTTACAGAGAGCCATTGTGCCATTCAGACTGCTGAGGTCAGCAATCTTATCACAAACCAAGACTTGGGCTTGCGACCTACTAACGTTATTGTTAAAGGCTATGGCAACCCCCTCTCGCTTGGCTCCAACTTTATCATCCACACCACTGTCCCAATTTCTGCCAGGGCCACCGGCAGACAAACAGGACACATCTACTTGTGTCCTTCAGAGCTAAATTGCTCCACAGTGCCTCCATACAATAAGACCTTGCATATCACCACCGGGCGTTACAATCCCAGAACGTCCATCGTCTTGTCTAACGGTGAAAAAAAAAAGCGGATTGTTGGATCTGGCAAGAGAACCGACATGTTTCTATCCAGGCAACACACCAATTTTCTCTCCAGATCTTACCCCACACTGCCACAAAAAAATAGCTGGGTGTGTTTCATACTGTCACGTAGGGGGACAGGCTGAAACACGCTGGCAAAACCCAGCTGCACTGAGATTGGGGTACCATGTTTAAAGGACATGCTTAAAGGCCCAATTTAGGACAATGATCATTCTCTCTGGCTGCCCCCAACCCATCGCAGAAGTTTTGTGGGCTATCTCCCACCCCCCAATTGGATCCAGCATTCACCACCCTCAAGTTGGAGCCGGTATTCAACCACCCCACCCATTGATCAGAACTGGCATTAGCATCCCCCTGCCCCTTTCCCCCACCCAATCCCCCTCCTGTGGTCTGTGCCAGCAACACCGCACCAGCCCCCCCCCCCCCCCAATCCCAACAATCAAACGGCCATTGCCGATATCTCCAGCTCCCACATTCGCTCTCCGTTGCCATCATCACAAATAAGTGAATCCCCCACCTGCCCCCTCCCACCCCCTCTGAGGATCCCACTGGGGTCTGCACCTGGCACTGCCAGATTGCCCAGGGCAGTGCCAGAGGCATTGCCACACCACTGCCTAGCCATGTCCCTCTTCCCTTGGGGCTATACTCACCATTCTTGGGTTCACATCAGGGTGAACCTATTGTAAACCATGCTGATGTGACTCACATCGCCATGGTTTGCAGATATATAGAAGTGGAGGTCAATATATGGCAAGGGGGAGGTTAATGAAATGTTAATATATTAAAATGTACTTGAATCAGGTTTGTGCCCATTATCACTAGCGAGATCTGTGAATTCCACGGTTTCGCTGAATATTGAACCCCAACTGTCATTCCCATAGATGGCGAGCGTGGGCTCAAAATTGCACCCCAGTGTTGACACCTTGCTGTTTTTAGTCTTTTTTTGTGTTCCGGGACCATTCTTTAAATGGGGTGTAGGAATTTGACACTTAACGCAATGTCGTTTTTCACTGCAGAGATTAAATCCCAGGGTAATTTGATAGTTTCAAATCTCAGTATCCACAGATCTTTCCTTTTAACAATAAAGCTATCACAACTCTGTGAAAATAGAATTTGAGCTTGCATGACAATATAGTTACTGAGTTGGGTTATGTCAATTTGCATAACCATTCAAGTTGACCCAAAACTGACCCTGATGAGTTATTTTGATTATTTAAAGGGAGATTCTCTCCTGTTGAGGCAAGCTGTTGAAGAATATGTAAAAACCACAATTATAGTTATCACACTCCACATTTCAAATGTATGGAGGGAAAAGAAGCTTTTTATAGAAATTTAGGTCACTTGCTGTAAGGTAAGTACAATCATCATTAACTCTATATTTGCTGATATTGGAAGATAAATGATTATTTTTCATGATTCGTTACAGGTTGGCAATAAGGTAATATTCCTGACTAGTTTTGTGGGAAACCGAGGAACTTTCACCAGAGGTTACATGGCAATGGTCCTGGACGTGGAGTTTCTTTATCATCTAGCATACACACTAATATCTGTCATGGGACTTTTTGCCCATGAATTCTTCTACAGTCTGCTGGTATGTATCTGAAGGGATCAGTTCAATTTTGTTTCAAACACTTGTGATTAAAACTTGGCCAAACTTGGTGACAAGAATGTGCAGAAAAGTGAGTTGACTTTCTACCCGAAATGAGGACGATCAGGTGGTGAGATACGCCTCACCCCTCGCTGTCATCGCCACCCCCCCCCCCCCCCCCCCATCTCCTTTGTTCGAATGGCATAATCAGCAGAAAGAAACAGGGCATAGGATCATACAGCATGGGACGAGGCCATTCAGCCCACCATTCCTGAGCTGATTCCTTGAAAGAGTTATGGCTAATTCCCCTCCTTTCCCATTATCCTCCCAGTCATTTGCTCTTTTCCCATCCTATATAATAACAACATAAAGGATCTAATAAGAGTGCAGGATGGCAAGGGGCAAAACTTGAGTTTTAACCCAATATCAGTCATTTTACACATGACTATCATCTTGCAAAGCCAAATTTTGATTTAATGAATATTCAGATACAATGCGTGTAATTTTACATACCTGAAGTGACTACCTAAAGTAAATATATCTCGACTACTGGAAAGATTATGTTGTCCTATCTAACTGTGATGCTTAAAGCTATACACAAATCCATTTACTGGAGATCGATTAGCTATATCCAGTTGGGTAGATTTTTTAAACTTTCTTTTAAAAACACTAATCCCTTCTGTTTATTTTTCAGCTTTTTGACCTGGTTTACAGAGAAGAAACATTGCTGAATGTCATCAAGAGTGTCACTCGAAATGGCCGCTCCATCATACTGACAGCTGTGCTTGCTCTCATCTTAGTCTACCTGTTTTCCATCGTTGGCTTTTTGTTTTTCAAGGATGACTTCATCCTGGCAGTGGACAAGGTGCCAAACAAAACCTACTGGGCAGGTAAAATCAACATATTGAGTAAGAATTAAGCAGGGCTTAATTTGTGAGACCTTTGTTTCATTCAGTAGTTAAAATAGACATTTCTTTAGAGCTTGTGGGGCATTGGATAAGATAATCTCCATGTTTTCGAATAATCCCATGCCTGTGAAATCCCACAGTGAGTTTTTTTCGTGAACTCATTATAGTATAATGGTAGCAGTTCTATAGCAAACTGGACAAAAGACCATTATATTTTGTTGTGTGTGGATAGGATAATCCTGATGGTTTTCAGTGAAAGAATTTGAATTATATTTTGTACAGAGGCTGTTCTTTATTTTCAGAGAGATTTTCCTTTTGCACACAACGATATCCAGATGTCATAATTACACGTCATAATGAGTTTTATACAATGGCACCTCCATTGGCTGGCACAGGTAAGCCGAATGGATGGCAACTGCATCCCCAAAGACATGCCGTATGGAGAGCTTAAATCAGCATGTGATCAACAGGTCACCCACATTATGCAATACAAGGATACCTGCAAGCGAGATCTCAAGCTGACCATGTTCAGAGTTGATATATGGGAAGTTATTGCTGCTGACCAGTATGCCTAGAGACAAATAATCCGGAAGGGTGTGGGAAAAGTTGAGGGCAAAAGAAATGACCAGGCTGCAGAAAAGAGCCAGACAGAAGATTAAAACCTCACTTGACCTTGGGCCAAATGCAGAAGAGAGTCTCACTTGCATATCGGCCTCTACAGCCACAACAGATGTTCAATACACAAGTGACGTATACCTCGGACACAGTTCATCATCTCCTGAGATGGACAGATGCCAATTGGCCTCATGTTGAGACAAGTTGAAGTTGAAGGGATGTGACGGAATGCCACATCGTGGTTAACTCATACTGAAACTTTGTATGTTATCTCTACGCTAGTGTTGATGGAAAGGCTTTACTATAGCGAAAGCGTCATTATCATGTTTTCATCAAGTAAGCGTACTTCATAGGTAAAGCTTTTTCCCAACACACAACATTTGGGGTTTTAACATGTGCTTTCTTTCAGCAGTTTCCTAGCTCTTTCTGTTAGCAAAGCTTACCTCTTAATGGTGAGAAAATAGTAATTATCAAGGTGGAAAGAGATTTGCATGTCCAGGTATACACTGAACAAAAAATAATCAAAAATGATCATGGAATTTTGGTCTTTATCTCAAGGGAGCAGAACGAAAAGTGGAAGAATTTGTATTCGCGTTGTATAGAGCTTTGATCAGATCTCGCCTGGTCTGCATATGTCGGGAAGGATCGATTTGGTCTTGAAGAGGTCGCATTAACAGATCCAGCAAACTGATTCCAGGGCATAGAGTTAAATTCTCAGCATCTGTTGCATAAACTTGGCATGTATTCTGAGTTTGGAAGGTTGAGGTAATCGAGGTGGTTCAATAGGGACATTTATGTTTGCTGGATATATTGTGGGATCTGAGAAATAGTTGAGAAGATTGAGGTCCACTAAGGTTGCTTTCTACTCTTGGTAGTCACATGATAATGGAGTTGATAATTAATCATAACAATTAATCTCAATCAGTAATTTATGTTAGACCCGGTAGTGGAGAGCTTTGGGATCAGTAGCTCCAAAATGCCTATTTTCCCAAGCCCATTCCAGTCACCACGCATCATGTCTGTAATTACTCATAGAAAATTACACAGGGCAAGTAGATTGAAGTGATTTGCTTTGGCCTGCTAAATCCAATTTTCAAGTGAAGCTGCCACAAATTTGGAATGTAATCAGCAAGCACTTTCTCATGTTGAAGAGGAGTGGAAATTTGGAACCTCCTTCCTGTCACTCCATCCCCTACCCAGAAAAAAGCTATGGATCCCAGGTTAATTGAAGTTTTCAAGACAGAGATTGGGATTTTTTTTTTAGGTTTTAATATTGATATGGATCAAAAGTAGATTCAGTAAATGGAATTGAGACACAGATCTTCCACAAGCTAATTGAAATATAAAACAGGCTCAAGGGACTGAATAACTTACTTCTGTCCTTGCATAAAGCGGAACACACTCTACACTTGAAGACAGTGCATAGTCCATATGACAGTGACCTTCCCGTTCAGCACACTGAACATCAAGTTGACTGATAATAGGTTTCAACTCACTAAGACAGAATTCAAATTCAACCATAGTTCTGCCATTTATTTTATAGGTCTCACCCCAATTGGAACCAACCAAAATGCATCACCTCGCATTTGTCCAGGTTAAATTCCATCTGCCATTTCTCTGCCCAATTTTCCAGCCTATCTATATCCCACTGTATTCTCTGACAGTCTTCATCACTATCTGCCAATCTTAGTATTATTGGCAAACTTGCTAATCATACCAGCTACATTTTCTTCCAAGTCATTTATATATTACAAACAGCAGAGGTCCCAGCACTGATTCATGTGGAACACCACTACTTATAGACCTCCATTCAGAAAAACACACTTCCACTGCTACCCTCTGTCTTCTATGGACAAGCCATTCCTGAATCTAATTAACTAGTTCACTCCTGATCCTATGTGATTTAATCTTTTGCACCAGCCTGCCATGAGGGACCTTGTTGAATGCTTTACTAAAGTCCATGTAGACAACATCCACAGCCTTTCCTTTGTCAACCACTTTTGACACCACCGCAAAAAACTAAATTAGTGAGACATGATCTCCCTCGTACAGAACCATGTCTGTCGCTAACAAGACCATTCAGTTCCAAATGAATACAGATTCTTTTTTTAAGAAACTTTTCCAACAATTTCACTATCACTGACGTCATGCTCACTGCCTATAATTACCCGGGTTATCCTTGCTACCCTTCTTAAATAACATGACAACATTGGCTATCCTCCAATCACCGGGATCTCACCTGTAACCAATGAAGAAACAAAGATTCTTTTAGAAACCCAGCAATTTCATTTCTTGTCTCCGTCAGCAATCTGGGATAGATGCTATCCGGCCCTGGGGATTTGTCTTCCTTAATGCTTTTTAATACACCTAATACTTCCTCCCTTGGAATGATGACTTGCTCTAAAGAGTTTGCATATCCCTCTGAGACACCACCAATCAACGTGTCCCTTTCCTTTGTGAATACCAATGCAAAGTACTCATTAAGGATTTCACTCACTACCTTTAGTTCTGCACATGTTAATTATCAATAATTAGATAGTAACAGAAGGCTGCAGTGATGAAGGCATCGATAAGGATATCACTACTGTGATCATTATGAATTTCGGTTATGTTGCCCAACTTAGAAAAAGTTTTTTTTACATCTGCACTCTAATAACTATATTGATAATCCAAGTTGCAGTGTATTAAGGAATAAACAGTGCACAATGGTTATCATAGGTTATGTTTTGGAGAGTCTAAATGTAGTATCTGACTTTTGTGTTTGCTAATGTACGGCCATTTTCTCCCACTGAAGTGGTTTGTTTTGATTCTCCAAGGTCAATAATAAAGGTTGAACTATGAGTGAGTTTAGACAGATTTATCATTCTCCACACCTTCAAGGATTAGGTTTGGTTGGGTGCATCATCAAATACTTTGTTCGTTTCTCTTGTTCCTTCAACAAACACAGCTATAGAGTTTTGCAGAATTGAATGCAAGCTATTGGAGTTGATGGCAACTTGTATGTGATCAGCCAGGAAGTCTACTCACGCAGAGAAGTCCTGGGCCTCCTAAAAGCCCATGGAAACGTTCATAGAATCCCGACAGTTCAGAAGTAGGCCATTTGGCCCATTGAGTCTTTTACCAACCACAAGCCCATCCAGGCGCTACTCCCGTAACCCCACACATTTACTCTGCTAATTCCCCCTAACACTAGGATCAATTTAGCATGGCCAACCGACCTAACCTGCACATCCCGTCAACTATGGAATTAGCAGGGAATGAACTTGACTTGATAATTAATGTGCGTTACAATGGGTTTTTTAAGAAGTGCATCAGGCAGAATTTTCTGACTCCTCCCACCGGCGGGATCTTCTGTTATCACCACAGTCAATGGGCTTTTGGCTGCCTTTCCATCTCCATTGCAGCAGGGCCTGCTGCACCAGGGACGGAAAGTCCCAGCCGCCATATTTGAGTTGTCAAGTCAGTAATTCATAGAATGACTACATTAAATATTGACTACGCCCTTTATTTCTCTGGCTTACCCTCCCATCTACTGAAATCAAGAAACAAATTGAGCCCAATTCACAACTATCAGAGCTTAGAGACCTCCCCCCCCAGCGTTTTTCCCCCCACCCCACCCCTGCCAAAACCCCAAGTCTGTGCAGACATGTTGCTGTGATTTAACCAATTCAAATTAGCATACAGCAAACTTCATTCTGCAGCTGGAAGAAACCGTACCCATTAGGGCCTTGGTGTGTCTACTTAACCTTGAGGAAAGTGTGAAGAATTCAATTCCCCTGTGACTGGCTTGTCCTCCAGTAATGAAACAGGCTGGTGGATCCGTCATCAGCATTCCCCTGAGTGGGGGCAAGGGGTTGTGGGGGAGAGCTGTACACCCAGTGGGCTTTAGGTGTCTGATTTGAAAGTCAGCTATAAAGCAGTCACTTGTTTCGGTGTTAAACCTCGAGCTGACACAATGTCCACAACCACACTCGTTCACCACTTAACAATTGGCATTGATAATTGAGCTTCTGAAGAGGCTTCATAGGGCAGATGCAAAGGTTGATTTCCTCAGCTTGGAATCTAGAACATGGAAGCGGAGACTCAAGATAAAAGGCCAATTATTTAGGACTGAGATGAGGAGGAATACCTTCACACAAAAGATTATGAATCTTTGGAATGGTCTATCTCAGAGGGTTGCAGACGCTTGATCATTGAATAGGGTTAACACTGCAGTTGACACACTTTTGTTCTCTCGGAATCGAAGGATATGGGGTACAGGCAGTGAAAGTGATGAACAGCGATAATCACATTGAATGGTGGAGCAGGTTCAAGAGAACGCATGGTCTCCACCTGCTCCTAATTCTTGCGTTTTTATAAAACGTAGTTGCTGGCCCATTATGGGAAATAGCAAATTATTGATACGTCAACTCATGGTCTTGTACTTGGGTTCCAGGAAATTCTTCTGATATCCTTCATTTCCTCATAATGGATATGATGGATATCTTTTTCATATTTGAACTTGACAAAACATCAAATACCAAGGTTGTATTTGACAAAGTGTTTTCACCACAGCCATAATAAAGGGAATGAATGTGTTCTGCTTTGGAGACTGCACCTCAAGAAGGATATATTGGCTTGGAAAGGGGTACTGTACAAATTTACTGAGTTGATTGAGAGTTAAATTATGAGGACAAGCTTATAGTTCATGAATTCGGTGCAATAGAGGGGATATAATATGGTAAAGGGACTCAATAGGATAGATGTGGAAAAACTAGTTCCTCTGGTAGATAAATCCAAAACAACTGGATATAATACAATAAAACCATAATATTTAAGGAACACGAAGACTGTGGATGCTGAGGGAAATTTTGAAACCTAACGTAACAGATTTTTGTTGACAGATAAATGAAGTTGAGGTATAGGTTAGCAGTGATCAGCAGTGAACTGCTGAAATATGAATGTATCTACTGCTGGTTGTTATTACACCAATGGTGTATGTTTTTCATACATACATTGTATGAAAGTGCATTGGAAGGGAATTTCTCTCTTCACAAACGGTCAACAGAGTGAAATGCCAGGTAAAAATGAAATGAAGAGGAACAGTGCGATCTGCAGGCAAGCGACAGAGCAGCGCAGCAGGCAATTCAGACAGGGGATATTTTGATGCATTGGGTGGATGTAAAGAATAGCTGTCCCTTAGGACAAGTGCGTGTAGCATGCCTGGAATAACCCTGAGGCATAAAAGATGTGATCTGAAGTGACTGACGCAGCCACAGACAATGCTGAGCCTGTGGTTGAGTTTGGCAGCAGAAAAGATTACAGCTACGCACAATGTGTTGTTACTCCTGGATTTTTCCCTTCCTTTCTGCACATCCTGATGTCTCCTACACCCCACTTTCTCCCTCCCTCCCCCCTCTTCTCCTTCCCTCTTTCTCCCATCTCTTTTCCTTCTTCTCCCACTTTTCCTTCTTCTCATCCTCCTCTTTTCCTCCCTCTCTCCTCTTCTCCCTCCCTCCATCTCCTTGAGACATTTCCAGGAAGGCAGGTCTCTTGCCAATGATGTTTTTTGCTGACAGTCTTCCTCTAGTGTGAGACATTACTGCATATTGTGTCCTCCTCCCTTTCCTCGGCAAAACCAGTGTATGGGATTCCCGAGGGGAATTCCATTCTGCTACTATTACATACGTCGCAAAGAGAAAGTGGCAATGCTCTAACAATTGATGTAAAAGTTCCTGACCACCTGCAAGGAATCTGAAACAAAAAACAAAACCAGGGAAAAGGTTTTTAAAAAAACCCTCAGGAAACTGTTGTTGCCAATCTCATTCAATGGCTCATTCAATCCATTTCAACCACCAATCAATCCCCAGCAGTCTTGGATGACCATTTTTAACAAGAGCAGGTTGATGCATCTGTGTTGTTACACCATAGGTACTGGGAAATTGCATGAGGGATGAGATGATTAGTATGCCCTTAGTTGAAGTGATTTCGCCAGTGAAAGATCTTCAATGTCCTTGGGGAAAATCCAACTGCATGGAACAAATCCCCAGTTCACTTTGTTTATCAGCAGTATCCAATCAACACACATGGCTCAATGTTGCTTATAATATGCAAGTTAATGAATAAATATCACAGTGACTGCTTCAAAACCATGGAAGATTGGAAGGTGCAACACTGATAGGTGCTTGCCTCTCCCTATTGTCATGCCAGTATAGGCATGAAGGTATTTCATATTAAATGCTGTATCCTTTTCAAATGGACACGGATAAACTGTAAGATGACTGCTAAGAGTCACCCAACTTCTGTAACCTCAATAGCCTAGCAACTTTTCTAGAAACCTCCAAATTAGATTAAAACAGGCATGCCTAAAGAGCACTATTCTATGAAATTTCACACCACCTACTGTCAAGGCTTACTCCAAAATACAGGGACAATAGACTCCCAGTCTCTTTGACTCCAAATCTGCCGTCTTTTAAATGAGTAGTATGGAAACTGAATATCCTCGATGTCGTGCTAAAGACAACTATCTGCCTTCTGTTATATAGCAATGTCTTTTGATCATGTGACTGAAACTCCTTCATGATGAAAGACCTTCATTTGCCTTCCATTGTGTATCAGTGGTCATTCATTGAAACTAGCCAATGAGTTTGAAATCCTTTTATCTAAAAATTAAGAGGCTGGGAAGTTTTGCAGAACAGTAGCTAAATAGAATGACTCATCTTGCCTTTTCAAGACCTGTGAGACTTGGTCTTTTAAAAGCCTCCATCAACCTGTTCCAGAGATCTGAGTTCGCTTGTAAGACGTTGGACCTCCGATCACTTTCGTCATCAGGACCTGTATACACCACGCCAAACAGATTCCATTTCAAAGAAGCGCTGCATTTAATCCAGATTTGACCTCTGTTGTCTGCACTTGCCTGAACTACAATTCCAATGTGGGAAAAGCTCCCTTTTTCACTGAATTGTCACAGACCTGTGAATTGCTAACTATTGTATTTGGTTTAAATATTTTAAAAAGTGCACTAATGTCTTTAACTGAATCTTTCTTGAGCAAGTATTATGTGATTGATGTTGCAATAGACCTTTTCAGGGTGAATACTCTTTGTTTAAATCCATGGACATCCACTGCTGATGACCTTTTAAATTGACTGCACGCTAATTGCAGACACGTGTTGACCTTATCCAAGTTAAACCTATTAACGGTTATTTTTAAGTAAGAGCTTCCATCATACCAAGGAGGCTTTAGGTCAAGTGACCTTCAATAACTTGGATGTCCGAAGACATGTGGGTTAGGTGAATTGACCATGCTAAATTGCCCTTTAGTGCCTCAAGATATGTAGTTTGGATGGATTAGCCATGTAAATGTACAGGGTTATGAGGATAGGGTGGGGTGCTGTGGACCTGGGTGAGATGCTTGTTCGGACAGTAGGTTCAGACTGGGTGAGCTGAAACATTACATCTATCCACGTTCAGGATGGAGATAATAAGGAGACAGCAATGTTTCCAAGGAATAACTGATAAAAGCTCACGTACAACGTTGTAAATTGTTAACGGAACAGCAATAGTATGGATGGTGCACAAATTATGATATTTTAACAAAGGTATCTGATCCTGTCTAACATGTGCTGTCATTTTCTTCTAAGAGTAACCCTGTTGATTGTATACTCATTTGAAGCCCTGACTGCCATCAAAGTTACTGTGTGAAAGTAATACACCCATTACGTCCATTACTCAATACGTGTGAACATTTAGTTAGTTTCCTCTCTTTATCAGCAACGATGGAAAGGTTGCTATACGAGGCAGGCAACCCAATTTGAACATGCACAGGCCTCTATTCCAGCGTTAAAAAGTAGTTGAAAATGAACATGAATCTCTGCAAATAAAACTGCCATGTTATGCCTGTTTTCCATTCTGCTTTTTTTTGTTTAGAAGATGCTGCATCGATGGCAGAAGAGCTCCTGACTGCTGATGTCTGCAGACTGGGCAATGGAGAGAACTGTTCGACACTTTACTCTGTGGAAAGTAACGGTAGGGTGACCTTGGTTACAATCCAATATATTTAGGAAGCAGGGTGAGGCAATGTGCCCAGGGAAAACATTGGCTTGCAAGTGCTGCATTGATGTCCCTGTTAATTTTAGATTGAATGGCCTCAGCATATTTTAAAGATCAAACCTCATTTACAAATTATTCCCTGTCAGAGTTGCTTTCGGAGAATGAAGAGGACTCGGAGCATACCTGTGAAACCCTGTTGATGTGTATCATTACTGTCCTCAGCCATGGACTGCGAAGTGGAGGAGGAGTGGGAGATGTGCTCAGGAAACCTTCCAAAGAGGTACTTTCTACCAAACAATAACTATGTGGTGCTGATACCATCAGGCCAAACAGAGAGTGGTGGGCAGACTGTATAACGTTCTAGCTTTAATCTGCTCAAATTTTAGTTGCCAATCCAATCCACAGTAGGGTATTGATCAATCAGAGTTTACCAGCCACTAGCTTCAATTTGATGTGCTGCACAGATTGTAAAATTTGTCCTCTCCTCCACAAAAACAAATTGGCAATGAATATATCCGGCTAAGCTTGTGATTAGCCTTTCCACTATGTTCACATCTTGGTATTTAAAAAGACACTCATTTATGTGAAAAAAAAGACATTTTTGAAATAAATGCAGTTCTGTGTTTTGTGCATATTACACTCATTAACAGTCTGAAACACCAGAAATTTTTTTTGTATCTGTTTGAAAAAAAAACCAACAGCTGTGTTCATATGTGTATGGAAGGCTTTCAATACACTTTCAGGGTATTTAAAGCAGATATATTGTACATGCAAAACTTAGTTTATGTTGAAATGAACTTGGAGAAAACTAGTCCAATGTGCCTAACCCATGGATTTGAGTTACACATCAAAGAGAAATCCCATTTTAATGGACCAAACTGGCTTACAAAGCGTTGACTGTCCATTATAAATACCCACATTCATTGGGTGACTGTCACTTCTTTCAGGAACCACTATTTGCTGCTCGTGTGATCTATGACCTTCTCTTCTTCTTCATGGTCATCATCATTGTCCTGAACTTGATCTTTGGTGTCATCATTGACACTTTTGCTGACTTGAGGAGTGAAAAGCAGAAGAAGGAAGAAGTCCTGAAAACGACCTGCTTTATTTGTGGTTAGTATTCATACCTGAAGTGGATGGGAATGGGGAATGTCTTGGCTCATTGGAAAAAACGAATTGTTGTCACTAAACCACTGCTTTAAAAAATGCAGCATCCTAGGGACTGTTATGATTCCAGCAAGTTACTTTTTAAAAAAAATTGTGAAGCAATTTATTTTATCAAAAAAAACTTCTAAGGAAAGGGGGCTCCAAATGTAAAGAAACTGACAATTATGTAAAGTCCTGCAAGCTGTATGAGCTAGCTGTTCACCACTACTGTTTACCATTTTGCCAACATGGTATTCTGTCACCACCACCACCACCTCATTTAACGATTGAGTCCAGATACAAAGGAACACATGCCAGAAATCGGAAATGCACGTAAAGGTGATTATGCTGTTTGATTGGGAAGGCTTAAAATAAACTATGTTTTGTGATGCATTACGTGTCTAGGAATTACCACAACAGATGTTTGCAGTGTGGGTCCTTTAGTGTCAGAGCAGATATCACAACATCCCACAGTATAGAACAGATGAGCGTTGCGTTAAATAAAACACCCATCATTCCAAATTATGCAATGTTACCTTTCAAATGCTTCAAAATTGTCTAGTGTCGTTGTGCATTACTTTGACTGTAAAATTTCTCAACATGAGTAAATTAATAGACTTTGAATAGTAGATTCTCCTCTCAGTCAGAAGCTTGTTGTCTGAACGGTGATGAGCTGTTTCTGTTTACACTTCAGTTCTACACATGTAATTAGTCTCAGGTTTGGTAATTAGCTAATTTATTGTTTCTAGGCTTGGAAAGGGATAAATTTGACAACAAGACAGTAACGTTTGAGGAACATATCAAGGAGGAGCACAACATGTGGCATTATCTATGCTTTATTGTCTTGGTGAAAGTTAAGGACTCCACTGAATATACTGGACCAGAGAGTTATGTGGCAGAGATGATCAAGGTCAGTAACAGCTCCAAGACTCTCTGTTAATTATCATTTTGAGTATTATAAATAAATTAATATGGAAAAATGTGTATCTATCAATGTCTTAAGTGCCTTGTCCAAAAGGAATAATATTGGACTTTTTTTAAAAGGCCATGTGACTGATTTTGACTGGGAGATTTGCTTGTGTGAATTAGACCTTTTAATAGTCATTGCCAGTCTTAGCACACCTCTTCCAGTGACGGCTGTACTGACTTCTATTAGAAACCTTTGCGATTTCTGCATACTGTAGGCAGCTTATTTGAGGTGCCAGCCACTGCTCCAACATCCACATTTGAACGTGAAGTAAATGTTTTAAGACCTAACTTTAAGGCCTGATTTTTCTTCTTCTTGCTTTAAGAGCAGTTTTATTTCTCATTCCGCTTTCAGAATCACATTTAGAAATGGATTGCTTGACGTGCAAGGCAAGATGAGCAAGATAAAAACTTATTCAGAGATTACATGCTACTAAGGCATTTGAACCCATGACTCTCAGAAAACATGAGATTCAAAAATGCTGTTGTAGACAACTTACTACCCCTTCTTCTTGCTGATTTTTTTTCACCACTTTGACCTTCTGTCATTCTTTCAGGAAATGAACCTGGTGAAAATCAGGGTGAGGAATAAAAACAGTTTGATGAAGTAGTGCAAGGGTACAGAGGAAGCAATATAAAGTAACAAATTAGATTTCTGTCCCCAAAATTTTGGCAGTGAATTCTGTCAATTCATGGATACATGGAGAGACAGTGCAGAGGAGACTGAGAGAAAAAAATCAGGGATTTTTCTTGCACTCTAGATGAATCCAGGTAGGTGGACTTTGGCCCCTATGATGAAAAGGCAGAAGTAGTCTGAAGTGGTCAGAATCATAAGGCTGCAGCTTGCAAATCAGTAGCAAGGAAATTTGAGAGACCATTGATGAAGTAGCTGGGAATGGAAGATGGGTCAAGGGCATGTGGATAGTAAAGGTAATGAGAAAATGGCTGATTGGGCCTCGTGTGTAACTCAGATCTTGGTGATAGATAGGCTTTGTGATCACTTAATGTAGGTCATGGGTGGGACAGTTCTGCAAAAGAGGACAAATGGTTTTTTCCCAATTTTTTCAGCAGCAAGCTGTGAAGCATAATTGGATCTTAATTCCTTTACCCCACTTCTCCTTCCCCCGTCTCCCCATCCCAGCCTTTTTGAACCAAGCTCAGCCACTTATAAAATAGAACCCAATTACGCTCAAAGAATGCCGAGTTTTTCCTCCTGTTGATGGAATGTGAATCACCAATAATTCTGAGCTGAACTGGTTATCTCTTTGAGGTTTAGTTGGAATTCCTGGGATGCTACACTGTATAAATGCAAGTTGTTTTCATATTGGTAAATCCGTTTATCCTGGAATCTGATCACGTAGCTAGCTAATACAAAGCCATTGTATTTAAAATCTGAGTCTGTCCACTGTTGCCTCAATTTAGCACTTACCTTTCACACACTGTCCTGTTTTATGCTGAGTTTCACTGTTGTAATTTGCTGTTACCTGTACAACAAGAGCTGTGTTTCCCAGTGTGACATGATGGTGCAGCACTATGGAAAATGTGCGTTAAACATTGGAGTCAACTTTGTGTAACCTGCTTTGCAACTAATTTTCTCAAGTTGAGCACAAACTCACATTGATGGAAGTGTATTTATTATCTGTATAGTCCTTACTTTTGGCTTGCATTCTTTTTGACTGCTCAAAAAGCATTGATATTATTACTGATGTACCTATCTATTCTCTGATTATGCAGAGACTTGGCGCTGTACTCTCAACTCAAACACGTGAATACATTCATGCCATCTCAGTGCCTCTTGCCTGCTTTTTACGGAGAGGTGATTTGGCAGTTGCTGCAAACTTATATCTTTAGTTTTTATTTATTGGAAGACAGGATGTGGACGTCACTGACAAAGCCAACATTTGTTGCCCACCCCTAGTTAGCCTTTGAGAGGAGTTAAGTCATTATGTGTATGTAAGTGTATAATATATGTACACACTGTGATTCACTTCAACCACTGAGCCACAGTAAAGTCATTTTATATATTGCCTCATACAATGAAGTAAGACTCAAATCTGCAGAAAGAAGAGTCATATGTCTATAACACTTGGATAATGTTTGAATGACTAGGAGTTGTCGGCAGTGGGGGGAGGCTTGCTATTTGTGATGAGGACATCGCCTGGAGAGTTGTTGTTCAGGCATACTTTTTTAAATTTTAAAACTGGAACCTTGTCACTGGGCCTGAGGTGACGCTTTTACAGCCTATTTTTAAAGCAAGTTTTCGTGGCATGATTTGTCTGCCAATTCAGTGTTAGCCAAGGAGCAGGCATCGAATTTTCCATCATTATTGCCTCAGAACATTCATGCCAGCAGGAGAACTGGACGGAGATAAGAACTTTTTATGCTGCAGCTGTTATGATCAGAAAAGTACTGTCTGACGGGGCAGCGAAGTAGATTCAGGAGTAACTTGAAAAAGAGAATTGGATGAACGAGGAAAATATTTGCAGGGCAACCAACATGTACAGGGCAGAGAAGCAAGATTAATTGGCTAACTTCTTCAAAGAGCCTGCGCTGGCACGAGGAGCTACATGGTTAGATTTTAGAATGGCAGACAACAATCTGAATTCTGAACCTTATCTGACCAAAACGTGATGGGGCTTTTTTCACTGAAGCTTAGCCAGCACGTTTTGGTTAAAGCACTGTGCTAACCAGGAGCAACGTAACTTGTCTTGCAATACGTACATTGTGACGTCATGCAGGGGATTTCCACCAAATATATTTCAGAAGTGACACTTTGAAAGTAACTGCTTATTAATTACAACCAGCAGTTGCCTGCAGTGTGTGGGTGTGCAAGACCAGTTGCTACAGAACCCTGATCTTGAACTACAAAGGGTAAATAAATGTAAACAGTCTGATACGATTTCAAAACTTTCCTGGCTGCAATGTGGGTTCGTTGACACTGTGGAAACACACCTGTGTCTGAAATAAGTCCTGTTCCATTCAAAATCTGCACCTTTCTGGTTAAAGTGCACAGGCTTTAACAAAAGCCTATTTGTTTTTGGTTGTTAGTGGGACTATTCTCGTTGGAATTCAGAAGAACGAGGAGAGATCTTATAGAAACTTATAAATATATGAAGGGAATAGATAAGATAGAAGCAGGGTGGATGTTTCCACTGGCGGGCGAAACCAGAACTAAAGGGCATGGTCTCAAAATAAGGGGGAGCAGATTTAGGACTGAGTTGAGAGGAACTTCTTCACCCAAAGGGTCGTGAATCTGTGGAATTCCCTGCCCAGTGAAGCAGTTGAAGCTACCTCATTGAATGTTTTTAAGATGAGAATTAATAAATTTTTGATCAGTGAAGGAATTGAGGGTTACGGTGAGCGGAAGGGTAAGTGAAGCTGAGTCCACGAAAAGCTCAGCCATGATCTCATTGAATGGCGGAGCAGGCTTGAGGGGCCAGATGGTCTACTCCTGCTCCGAGCTTTTGTGATAGCACTTTTAATCAAACAGTACGTTCTTTTCAACAGCCATGTTTGCAGAGGTTTTCTTCATAGTGTCAATGCTTTAATAAGTAAGGGTGCCATTCTGCCATTGCAGATACACATTTGGCAGTATAACTTGGGTCAGGCTGCTGATCTAATCCCCAAGAGCACTGACACCAGGACGTGGGAGGTAGTTTCACACTAGCAGCAGTATAACTTCAGCCTACGTACATTTTTAAATGTGAATCTCCTGGGAGCTTTAGAGACACAAATCTTTTTAATTAACTGTAACCTTTGGGGAATGGAAGATACAGGAAGGCATGTGCAGCAAGGGACCAGTGGAAATGTAAACTCACTGAAGATCAAACCCTGTCAATGCTGGTCTGCAGTATGACTGCAGTCTCTCACAAGTGAAAGATTCTTTAGATGATTTTTGTTGTAGAGTCATGCACTAGAATTCTACTGCCTCGCCCAACATGGAATCGGAGCAGACAAGAGAAATGTCCATTAATTTCGGGCAGGAATTTTCCGGCCTTGCTTGAGCAAGGCTATAAAATCCTGCAAAAAGAGACCACTCGGCCCATCGTGCCTACACTGACAACAATCCTACCCAGGCCCTAAAACTGTACCCTCACGTATTTACCCTGTTAATCCCCTGACACACTCTGGGTCAGGTTTCACCATTTTAATTCTAAGTGCTGAACCTGGGCACAATTCAGATCCGACTTGGAAAACTGTTCTCGGGCGTCCCCATACGCACTTAGCCCAAAAAGAAATTGGGGTCTGAATTGTCCTGTGGTCGGGGCTTATCCTGCCCGAAACGCTGCAACTCCGATCGGAGTTTTGAAATGCGCATGTGCCGTGAAAAACGCTCCAGTCACATCACTCCTGGGCCGCAAAAAGCGGATAAAGTGGCCCGAGAGCAATGGTCTGCACAGATATCGTCCCATCCTCAGAACATAACTGTCCCTCTTATCTACCCCACCCCTCCACTGCTACCCAGACTGATTTGCGACTCCATGCCCCCGCTCCTCGCCCCCCCCCCCCCCCCCCAACACCACCATCACCACCACCACCAATGACCCGCAGAGTGGCAGCAGCGCCACCCCCCCGCTCCCCCCACCCCCCGGAATTTCTGGGGTGCATGGGGTCCTGAATTATGCGGGCTACTTTGCAGAGGCAGCAGGAAGTGTAGACAGTCAATGGATGGGAGGCAGAGGAGGATATTTCAAAAAAAAAACTAGTTCTGAACTTCTTCTGGGGGTCAATACTATGGTTTGATTTTTATCATTTATGTGGTAGTCTGGACTATCTAACCACATTAAGCTGTGACCTGAATTTTGGTCCTTTTTTTTTGCATTAGAACTTTATTGGGATGTTGAAGCAAATCACAAAAGTCAGGGACATGAAAATCAGCCACCGTGCACACATGCTAAAGAATTAATCTGCTCTTCCAGTATTCTCTTTTTTGCTAGTGAAACTTGTTTTGTCAGAAATAGGATCAAAAGTTTAGTATGAAGTGTAAATTGGCGGTGGATTCTACAGTAGGAGTAGACACACTTTGAAAAATTCCGTCCTTTGTGAGATTCCACGTTACCAATATTTAAAAACAAAACTGGTACTTTAGCTACCTGGGTAGAGGAGGTGACTCTGTCTTCTTGACAAGAAGTGACAAGATATCTAGGAGCTATGGTGAGGTCTCCCAAACCTGTGGTAGTACTTCCTGTGCCAATTTGAATATTAGCAAGGGGAAGGGACAAATGAAAAGTCTGATGAAAAGAAATGGAGATTGGCAGTCAAGGTAAGTCCTTCCAGAGCAATTGAAACAGGGTGTTTGTGTCTCTCAGGCATTTGCTCTGTATTACCTCCAATGATTTGAATAAAAGTCTGGAGGAACAAGTGTTAAAATTTGCAGATGGTATCAAGTTAGATGGAATAACTGATTCTTCAGAAGACCAAAGGGAACATCAATGGAATATTAATTAGACTGAAGAATTGGCAAGCAAGTGACAAATGTAATCCAGTATCATGAAGATTAAGGTGATTCATGGAAGCAGGACTGGTGCTGTAGAAGATCAAAGCAAATTGGGGCCACAGGTTCACTGAACATTAATGGTAGTACCTCAGGATGATAAGCTGGAAAAAAGAAAATGTTGTATATCATGAGATGTAGGATATAAAAGTCAGGAAGTAATCATGGAATCCCTACATTGCAGAAGAAGGCCATTTGGCCCATCAAGTCTGTACCGACTACAATCCCACCCAGCCCTTATCCCTGTAGCCCCATGTATTTACCATGCCAGTCCCCTAAATTTAGCACGGCCAATCAACCTGGCACACCCTTGCATTGTGGAAGGAAACTGGAGCACCCAGAGGAAACGCATGTAGACATGGGGAGAACATGCAAACTCCACATAGACAGTGACCCAAGCCAGGAATTGGCCCCAGGTCCTTGGCATTGTGAGGCAGCAGTGCTAACCGCTGTGCCACCTTTATGGTAGGCCTATATAAAATCTTGAGACATGAGAGAGTGCTGGGTGCAGTGTTAAGCTCCTGCTCCTACTGTATGTGGGATATTGTGTCTTTGAAGAAGGCAACACGCTGATCCATCAGGACACAGTCTGATATGAAAAATACAAACGGAAGCATCGCTTAAGCCTCTGGGAAATCTTAAAAGTGCTCAAAATTGAGAGGTTGGTGCAGGCGGGATACAACCAGTAGGTAAAGGGTCAAGAACATGGGAGCAGAAAGAGGAGATTTAGAACAGAGCATAAGAGAAATGTCTTTACACAGTCACGAGGAGGTTGAATTCACTTCCATAGTAAAGGCAGAAATGTCAACCCTGAATATCAGATTAGTTAGGTAGACAAAGTACTAATAGTTGAAGGGCAAGTGAAAGGAATTAGACAGTTTGCTTGCACGGAAGTTAAATGCTAACGTGGACCTTCTGGGCTGAATGGTCCTGTGTGTTATGATTTCTATGCATATTGTTTGATGGCAGATTCAGCGACTCACCCAATTGAAGGTAGTGCCCAAAGCATTTGACGTGGCTATGAATTGTGCTGTGTGCATGTTCTTTGTGATGGAGTACAAGACATTGGTAAGGCCACTCTTGGAATTCTGTGTGCAATTCTGGTCACCCTATTATTAGAAAGGATGTTATCAAACTAGAAAGAGAGCAGAAAAGATTTACTAGGATGCTACCGGGACTTGATGGATTGAGTTATAAGGACAGGCTGAATAGAATGGGACTTTTTTCTCTGGAGCCTAGGAGGTCTATAAAATAATGAGGGCATCGCCAAGGTAGAGAGCCAATATCTTTCCCGAAAGGTAGGGGAGCCAAAAACTAGAGGGCATAGGTTTAAGGTGAGAGGAGAGAGATAGAAAAGTATTCAGAGGAGCAATTTTTTCACAGAGGGTGGTGAGTGTCTGGAACAAGTTACTAGAGAGAGTAGTAGAGGCGGGTACAATTTTATCTTTTAAAAAGTATTTAGATAATTATATGGGTACAATGGGTAAAGAGGGATATGGGCCAAATTTGGGCAATTGAGATTAGCTTAGGGGTTTAAAAAAAAGGGTGGCATGGACAAGTTGGGCCACAGGGCCTGTTTTCATGCTGTAAACCTCTGAGTCAAGAAAGAATTGACAATATTCATCACCAATCTCCGGGTATTTGTGGAAAGTGGGCAACAAAAATTATCCAGGTCAAATTAAATTGGTTTTCCAGTCCATAAATTTTTGGACTTCCACTGCAGGTGAATAACCAGCACGCAGTGTTGCTACTGGTGAATGGACTTGCCCTCCAGCACTGGATACGTGCTGTGCACGTCAACAGCAGTGATCTAATCTGATACATCTCCACAAACAGGTCAGAAAGGTTCACTCATGCGGATGTGCGGCATTCATTTTGGGTAGCACTGCAATGTGCCTAGTTCTGTGCTGCTGGTGATGTAGTCTGCTCCATGTTTGTAAATGCCAGTAAAAACTACGCACAAAAATTACAGACCACACAAACAGCTACTATTAATAAATTCTCCGAACATGATCCTATCTCCTCTGATGTATGTTATCGTGCAACTAGACTGAGAGATATTGTCAAGTTGAATGTTCTTTTTTAGCAATGGTGGATGTACTGTATCTTTTTATAATTTACGTGCAACTCTACTCAATGGGAATCTGAGGTTAGGAATACCTGCAACTGGTTTCCATTAATCTGATTGAGGAAAGATTGGTTTCTGCCCAAAGATTTGTTTGTGAATCTTGAATGACTTATAAATGCCTGCTAAGTACCGATGGGTAGACTATGTCCTCAGAATGCCTTCCCAGAATTTGATTAATTTAGAGAATAGGTGACCTTTTTTTGGTTTTTGCTGTTGAAGCACTTTGCTGATCTGAATTTGCAATTGGTTTGCATCTTGTATTCACACCTAAAGAGCTAGCTGCCAGGTTTCTTAGTCCAATTTCATGTCTCACAGAGCAAGAAGTATGTTCTTGTTGATCCTGTAAATTAGTCTAGGCTTTAATTGACATGATTTTTGACATGGGATTTTAATTTTTTAAAGAATATGCTTTTACTGGGACCAAGTTCTCTTATTTAAACATTTGACATAATTTGCAAGGAGTGACAACTGGTTGCAGCATTTACAGATGACCTCTAATTCTGTGTTGGAGATGTGCTGCTCCTGATGACTTGAGCAGATTAGCATGAGACTAACCAAATGCTCAGATTCTGCAAGATTGTGGTTTTGCATTCATGGTTTTGCATGAATACACAATGGATGAAATTGCAGTGCTGTGGCTCAGACTGGTGTAGAGCTGGGTGCTGCGAAGTGGAGGCGGGAAATGGAGGGAGAGTTATATGTATTTCCAGCCCGTTTCAATTCAGTGGAGCCAGTTGTCACGTAGCCATTTACGTTTGTGGCGCTTCGTGCAGCTCTAACTTCCAAGACAGAGAAATGCAGTTGAAAATTTGATTTGGAACATTGTGATGATGTGCTGCTGACACCCTGTTACCTGTGACCAGTTCAGATTATCAATCCTCCAGGATTATCTTCAGGTCACTGCTGAAAACAACACTCTCGGAGAAAAAACATGGAGCATTGCAGAATCATTGGACGGCATTCCCCCATTGAGTCCTGTGGCAGGTCAGGAAAATGGAGTGTTTCCCGCCATAGAGGCTGGTGGGAAAACATGCCAAATCTTCCTGCCCCAACTTCATTAATTATGCAACCGGGTGTTTTGTGCCATATTCCGTGGTGGGTCAGCCCTGATGGTGCATTTATGCTGTCCTATCCTGCTGTCACATTGAAAAGGCACCCAATGTCACTGACCCACTATTGAAGAAAGATGATGAACCTTCTGAAAGATGAAGATGGAACTCCAGGAGCACTGAGGCTGGAAGATGGGCCCTATTCCAGAACACCAAATCTGGAAGGTCCACCAGCAGATTCTCCCTGCTGTGGTACTCCAAGTTGCTGTCAATCTCCATCCTGATCTCTGGAAGCAGCCCCAGGCTTTGTTCAGGTAAGTCCAGTCATCTGTAATACCAAATGTGTTTTGCACTGGCATGCTTTCCCACTGGCACCATGGAGGATCGGGCATCTCAGACCTTCAGCTGCATCCCATCAGCAGGATCAAGTCAGTTTCAAATAGCCTTCCAGTGGACTTCCTGATCTGAATATGGGCACCTGCCACTCTAGATTCACACCGGTGTAAAACCGATTTTTGGGCTTTGTGCTGAATTCTCTGCCTGCGAGCCCCACTTGCCATTGAAGCTGCCAGCAGGGACTTGGGAGAATTCCACCTGTAGAGTGTGTTTGCAACACAGAGGGAGGCCACTCAGCCTACTGAGTCCATATTAGCTCTCTGCAAGAGCAGTGCAGCTAGTTCCCACCTTTTCCCGATGACCCTGTTGTTCTTCAATCCACAAGTGTTTAGCTAATCTATTAAAGTTATCTGCCTGAACCACACCCTCAGGCAGTGCATTGGAGATGCTAACCCCACACAGTTTTTTAAAAAAACTTATTGCATCACCTTTGGCTCTTCTGCCATCAGTTTAAATCTCTGTATTCTGGTTCTCGATCCCTCAAACAAAGGGGGTGGCTTCTCTCAGTAGGTGTATCTACCCCAGATTGGCCCTATTGTGGTTTAAGAAGGCACCACTGCCGCCTTGAGAGTAATTGGGGATGGGCACTAATTGCTGGACTTGGCAGCAACACTCATATCCCATAACAATTTTTTTTTAAATGTGCCTCTTATGTATATCTAGGAATGTATCCTTGTCTCATGACTCTGAAGACCTCTATCAAACCTCCTCTCAACCTATCTAAATGGAACAACCTGGTGCCTCCAATGGATAATCAACTGGGATATCCCAATCCTACCCACCACGGATGCAGAAAATCACACCTGAAGTTGACGAACCTTTGACTAGCCCATCAGATTTCCCTTCCTGTCCATGATGCTGCCCATCACTAGTGGAGCGGGGAAATCCTGGCCCTGGTAACTGAAGTCTCTCGTCCTTGGAACCGATCTCATAAATCTTTCCTGCGTCCTTTCATAAAGTCTTTACAAAAGCAAATTTTAAAAAAAATAGATATTTAACCACTTTTAAATGTTAAAACATTGGATATGGAGCAAAGGCTGTTTGACAGTCTGGAATCATCCAGTTGAGTGATGTAGATTCATTTGCTTTCCAGATACTTTAGGAAAGTGGCCATCTTGAGCAACTAATTGTGAGCATATAGGGGAAGGGCAGTTGGAGGCAGGAGGCAACATGATGCCAATGCCAGGATTTTGTCAACCAAAGTTGGCATCACTAGTTCCACCATATTTGTTTCAGTAAATCTTTCGTCTTTATAGGATGGAGGAGTCTCTTTCTCCCAACCTACGACAGATAAGACAGCTAACTAACCTTTCCTTTAGGGAAGGAAACATTCCATCCTTACCCAGTCTGTGGACCGTATGTGACTCGAGCCCCACATCGATGTGCTTGACTACTGAGTGGCCTCCAAAGTGGCCCAGCAGACCACTATGTTGTATCAAACCACTGTAAAGAAGGATTGCTGTGAAGTTGGGCTCTTCACAGCCTAATCAGGGCAACTGGGAATGGGAAGTAAATGCCACCTTGCCAGCATCCCAAGGTTGATTTATTAAAAATCAAACTCTTTCTACCCAGAGGATGTAGAAAGATGTCTGCACTTAACCTGAGTAACAGGATGAACATAAGAACATAAGAAATAGGAGCAGGAGGAGGCCATCTAGCCCTCAGTGCACTGTATGGTGTCCCACCTTTATTGAATATTTGGTTTGATTGCAGGATTTCACCATAGAGATTACAGTCAGAATAACTTACCATTTTGCTTTTTTGTGCTCAAATTTGTTTTTGTCCCTTTCCTTTTCTCTCTCTCTCTCTCTTTCTTTCTCTCTCTCTCTTTCTTTCTCTCTCTCTCTCTCTCTCTCTCTCTCCACGCACCCAATCAAAATAAACAACACTCAGCGGATTTTTGTCTCGGGCTCAGGAAACGATAGTCAGGTTCATTTCTGATTTGTGAAGTTTCAGCTCACCTCTGAACCCCACTCCTGCCGTGCTTTTTGCCTCCGAGTAATGTGGGGGGGAGTTATGCTTTGTGAGCCATGATGAAACACCCACACCCACACCCACAGAGGATAATAGTGGGGTGGCAGGGGGGTGGAATAAATTCATATTTCTTCTGGTGCTCACACTGATGACCTTTAACCTCAAATGGGACATGTGCACCATTGTGACTCAGGTTCTTCCTGACCTGCAAAATGGGTACACAAAAATAGCATGGGGTCAGGAAGCCATGGCAGATTAGAATTTACTGTGCAAGTTTGTAAGTTTTCATCATTCCCAACCCCATTTCCACCTCCATCATTCGTCAGATCTTTGGACCTAGCATGCAAAGTGGGAATTCTTTGAGCAAAATCTTACCAAAGAATGACAGTGTTATTTTCGCCAAGCTCATTTCAATACATTAGCATGTTTCTCTCCAGATCTTACGACACTGCCAAAAAAAATCGAGGGGACAAGTTTCATACAATCATGGAGAGAGGTGGGGACTCAACATGCTGGCAAAACCCAGCTGCACTTAAGATTGCTGTGCCATCTTTATAAGGGGCTCTCTCCCTCAACCCAAGCCCGCCATGGAGAACTCTGACCCCATCTCCACCCCCAATCAGCGTTGGTACTTCCCTTTCTCAACAACTGTACTCCCCCCACCCCTCCTGCACTGTCTGACTTGGCATCCCCACCCCAGCCCTCCCCATCATCCTCTGCTCCTCCATCCACTACCGCATTTAAATGAATATTCCTGCCACCATGAGGCTGCCACTGGGACTCACCCCTTGGCACAAACTTGTCATTAGCATGCTCAACAATAATATGCTAATATATTTGAATGAGATTTCTGCAATCCCATGGTGTGTTTCACTCCATTCCACTGGGAAGGGGCCAGAAAGATTGGAACTCGGAAATTTGCCGGCACGAATCGTGCAGATTTTGAACACGCACTACTATTCCCACAGAAGGAGAATGTGGGCTCAATATCATCCCCCTAACTTCTCATGAAGTGAAATGTAATGTTGCAGATTATGACAGCGAAGTTGCAGGCCTTTGGGCCCTGCTGATTCTTTCTGGTGTTTACACTTCACACATACCTCCTTGATCTTTTGCATTACTCCCACCTGTCCTTTTGTAGCTTGTAGAACATCAGTATGTATGACCCAGTTAGGTCGTATTTGGTATCCTTACTGGGAAGGGGTTGGCTGCCTTTGTCGTGAATGAAACATTTTTCATCCGTTTGGCACCTTGAGCGTTTCCAGATTAACCATATCCAGAGTGAATTAGAGAATAAGGCATCTTCTTCTCCCAATGACATACTTTAATCTGCACTTTACCACTCTCATAACTGGGTTTTTATTTCTCTATTGGCTATCATTTGAGGCAATAATTTTAAAGCTTGGAACTTAGCACAATACTCCACATTTCATGAAAGAAGTCAGGCAGAAAGAGCAGATCACATGTAACCAGGATGGTCTTTGAATGCCAGTAATGATGGGACATTGAAACAACCCCTTTCACCAGTCTGTTGACCAAAACAAATCTGCTAGACTTGTTTGGATATTGTTGGGGCTGTGTACAGACAGCAAGATGCTTCTCGCAATATAAAATATGAATATTTGATTGTGATGATCGATGTCTGGCTGCTCTTTCTGTACCCCAGCTGGATAAGTTTAAAAATTGCTTGTTGGTTGCCAATTGACAATTTTAACCAGAAACACACGCTCAGCAATTGTGAAAAAAAATTGCGTGGTCACATGTTTGTGTGTGATTATTTTTATTGTGTTGTCAAATTAAAACCGTCAAAATTAGCCAGTCTGTTCACTCGCTGGAACTTCGGCAAACCAACAATGAATCATGCCTAAAACGATAACAGGTAGGCTTCTTGCCAGAGATGGATTTACAGCTTGCGAGGTGCTGCGCTCATCTTTATTTCTGGGCCCCGGCCCTCTACCCCCTCGCCGCCCTCCCCCCCACCCCCACCGACCTCATGCTCCTCATCTTCGCCACCTACCTCCCCAACTCGCCACTTGCATCCTCCTATTCTCCAAATCTCTCTCACTTTGCTTAGTGGTGTCTTCAAGGCAACCTTCTTCTTTATGGTTAAGGCTTGATTTGTTGTGTTCCTTGGTCTGGGCCATCTGCAAACCTGTTCACCTTTTGCCAAACCAGCAGGATCTCAGCGGTCTCTGCCTCCTCGCCTCTCTTCATTCCTCACACGCGTATACCTCAAACTCAGACAGGTGTTTTCCCACTCTGAGACTCACAAATCAGAGTCTGTTTTTGCTCTGTATTGCCTACTGATAGGCTTAATAAATGCAGAGCAATCAGACTCTGGACGCCGAGTGCAAAGGCAGGCGTGCCCCATCTGTCCTTTGGTCAGGGCCGTATGCTCAGGCATGGGCCAAAATTTTACCGCCTTATCCACCACTGGAATCGTAGCAGCTGAGGGACGGACAATGGAAAGATCTGTTAACCTTGGGCAACATTTTATGGTTTTGGGGTATGCGAGGCTGTAAGATCCCACCCAAGGTGTGTTTCAATGTAAATCTGTCTCAGCTTAGTTTATTTTATTTACTAGTGTCACAAATAGGCTTGTGTTACTCTGCAATGAAGTTACTGTGAAAATCCCCTAGTCGCCAGCATCTGTTTGGATACACTGAGGGAGAATTTAACACAGCCAATCCACCTAACCCACGCATCTTTAGACTGTGGAAGGAAACCCACGCAGACACGGGAGAACATGCAAACACCACACAGACAGTGACTGAAGCTGGGAATCGAGCCCAGGTCCCTGGCATTATGAAACTGGGAATGGAACCTGGGTCCCTAGTGCTCTGAGGCAGCAGTGCTAACCACTGTGCCACTATGCTGCCCTCACTTCTTGCTTAACACAATGTTTGAACAGTGTCTCTATCTCCCCTCCATTTGATCCAATCCTGAGCTCTTCAGTGTCCAAACCAAAGTAGCAAGCCTTACACAACGACCTTTACATGTAATAGTGAATCCCTTCACACTGTGGTAGTGACACTCCAAAGCAGCAATGAAGTAGTGTGGATGCAGCTCTTTCTAATGAAACATTAAACCTTTTAGCCCTTTCTCCCCTTCCTCGCAGGTGGATGTAAGTGATCTATTTGCACTGTTTGAAGAAGAGTTGGGGAGATTTCCCCAGTGTTCTGGCTAACATTTACCCCTCAACCAACACCATTAAAATAAATAGCCTGGTCCTTATCACATTGTTGTTTGTGGGATTTTGCTGCTCCTACATTATGACAGTGACAACATTTAATTGGTTGAAAAATAAAACACTTTTAGGATATTCTGGAGTTGAGACAGGCGCCTTATAAATGCAACTCTGTCTTTTAGTGTTGATTTTAGTGTTGATGAAGAGCTAGGCTGCCCATAAATGGTAGCAGTGGAGATGTTGGTACATGGGGCGAGATTTGTGATCAGTGCAAATGATGGGCTTGAGTGCACTGCTTCAAAATAGACTGTAGCCAAATGACATTTGGTTTCCAATCCACGAGTCAAATGGCATGTACCCCGTCAGTGCTGCCTGGTAACCAGAAAATCGGTGGGAAGTTTACCACACTGAAGAGCAGCAAAGCTTATGGTAACGTTGTGGTATTTGATGAGGAGCTCAGAAACCTGAGTGTTCAAATCCCATCCTGGCCTGGTATGAGATTTAAATTCATAAACCAGTAGATTAATTATGATAATTAGCAAATTATTTTGAGCCCTTAGTCATTGGACTGATGGCCTTCAGGTACGCTTACCCCTAGACATTCTGACAGGGTCTTAAGTGCTTTCATTTTATTGTCCACATCCCAACAATGTTGAAAGTGAAAATGTTGTTTCTGAAACTTTGGCAATTTTTTTTAGCTGGGTGGGATAGTAAGACCATTGAAGTATAGTTCCATGATTATATCACTAGTGAACACGTTGAAAATTAATACTTTTTTGGTTTCAGTTTTTTGCTTTCTACTCGGCTTTAGAAATTGAAAAGCAGAATTGAATCACATGGCTGCAGATAGATAACTGGCATTAATTAACTTCAGGCATTTCTAGCCTAAAGTCCGGTTCACCATTCATCAAACAGCTGAGCTGAAAGTCTGGTGACTCGTCACCTGACTGTGGATTAATGAGGGATGATGTGGATCGCATTGCAGCTGCTGTCTGTTTGTGTCCCGTTCCAGCTCTTTGCTTACTGCCTAGAGTCTGAGCCAGTGGTGGGGAAGGCAAATGGCTAGAAAATGAGAGCGGGCAGCTTTGAGCTTGTGCTTTCAAACACTTAGTCAAATAGGGAAGGTCTCGTGCTGAAGGAGTTACCTCATGAATGGACTGAGTTGAAAACCTTGTGCATCAAATAGCAGCTATTGCACACAGCTGTGCTGCACCGGGGCTTTGTGGGGACAGCTGGAGAGCAGAGGCAGTGACCAGCCTTCCTCCTACGTGATGTGAATGACCTCAGAATTCTGAAGGGGATTTTTCTTTAATTATGGTCAATGATGCATTTCCTGCAGGAAGTGTGTAACCTGATTTCGTACTCAGAATGGGGATGCATTCCAAGAGTCTTTACAACAGTTCTTTTTTTAAATCTAATTCTTTTGTAGTAAGACTATGCAATACTACAGCAAGAAGGCCATTCTGCCTGCACTAGCTCTTTGAAAGAGCTGCATGATTAATCTCCATATGCTTGCAATATTTTTCCCTTCGATCATTGATCTA
Source organism: Carcharhinus amblyrhynchos (assembly GCF_965287045.1). Lineage (NCBI taxonomy): Eukaryota > Metazoa > Chordata > Chondrichthyes > Carcharhiniformes > Carcharhinidae > Carcharhinus > Carcharhinus amblyrhynchos. The sequence goes on along the minus strand of NW_027649955.1, from coordinate 199,012 downwards.
ATTCCCTTTCGGGTGTTACTACTGAATCTGCATTTCCACCCTTTCAGGTGTAGCTCGCTGCGTCTGGGGAAAAAAAAAGTTTTCCTCATCTTCTTTGGTTCTTTTGCCAATCTTATTCAATTTGTGTCCTTGACTTCTTGACCCTTCTGCCAATGGGAACAGTTTCTCTCTGCCTACTCTGTCTAGAGCCTTCATGATTGTCATAAGATATCCGCCGATCAACTCAACTCTCCTGGCTCCCAGTCCTGAGCAACATCCCACCCCCTCTCAGAAGAAGGGAGGTTGCTACATGAAGACTCCTGGAGAAGAGTTACATCAACCCACGCCTACTGCTGCACAAGGACCAAACCCTTTACTGTTCGCGCCCCATCATGCCAGCATGGCTAAGGTCACTGTGCCAAGGAATAACACAGTAAGAAGTCTCACAACACCAGTTAAAGTCCAACCAATCAGGTGTCAGATTCACCTGACCAAGTGGCAAACCCTGAAAGCTTGTGAGTTTACTATCAAATAAATTGGTTGAACTTTAACCTGGTGTTGTGAGACTTCTTACTCTGTTTACCCCAGTCCAATGCCAGCATCTCTACGCCAAGGAATAACAACAGAGGCCCTATAGCAGCAGGAATGGAACCAACATATCATCATTAAAAACCACTTCCCCATCACTGATCCCATAGCCTGCCCATCTAGCTTCACCCTGACATGCCAACATTGGACACTCCTCAACCATTTCCACACTAACCAAGGCCTTTGTGTGGTAAATCAGCACAAGTGGGGCCTTGCAAGGAACCTGGACTGCAGCTGTGGTTACCCCAGTCAATGACCTCATCATTGAAGACTGTCCCCTTATAAAATACAGCAGGGAGCTCCAAGAACTCCATTTTAGCCACAGCAGAAGCTACAACTTGGCTTAGTGATTACTGCACACACTTAAAAAATGTGATTTTGAATATCTCTATCAAATTTCTTCTCAGCCTTCTTTTTAAGACTAATCCTAGTTTTTCCCATCTGCCCATGTTAATGATGTCCCTCAGCTCTTTGATTTGATTCATTATTGTCAGATGTATTGACATACAGTGAAAAATATTTTTTGCGCACCATACAGACAGAGCATACCATTCATAGAGAAGGAAACTAGAAAGTGCAGAATGTGGTGTTACAGTCATAGCTAGGGTGTAGAGAAAAATCAACTTGATGCAAGGTAGGTCCATTCAAGAGTCTGATGGCAGCAGGGAAGAAGCTGTTCTTGAGTCAGTTGGTACATGACCTTAGATATTTGTATCTTTTTCCCGACAGGAGAAGGTGGAAGAGAGAATGTCCGGGGTCCTTAATTATGCTGGCTTCTCTGCCAAGGCAGGACAAAGTGTAGACAGAGTCAATGGATGGGAGGCTGGTTTGCGTGATGGATTGGGCAACATGCGATTCTTGCGATTTTGGGCAGAGCAGAAGCCATACCAAGCAATGAATCAACCAGAAAGAATGCTTTCTGTAGTGCTTCTGTAAAAGTTAGAGAGTTGTAGCTGACATGCCAAATTTCCTTAGCCTTCTGAGAAAGTAGAGGCACTGTTGGGCTTTCTTTATTATAGTGTGGAGATGGGGGGGCGGGGCGGTACCAGGACAGGTTGTTGATGATCTGGACACGTAAAAATCTGAAGCACTCGACCCTTTGTACCCTTCCCCCACCCCCCACCTTCCTCCAATGTAGACAGGGGCATGTTCTCTTTTACTCTTGCTGAAGTTGATGACAATTTCCTAGGTTTTGTTGACATTGAGGGAAAGATTATTGTCAGCACATCTGTTCACCAGATTCTCTATCTCATTCCTGTACCCTGTCTTGTCATTGTTCGAGATCCAACACCACCTCTGGACTCATTCTGGCCAGTCTTTCCTGCATCCTTTCTAATGCTTTCACACCCTTCCTAAAGTGCAGTGTCCAAAATTGGACACACTATTCCAGCTAAGGCCAAAGTGGTGTTTTATAAAGGGTCACCAGAACTTCCTTTTTTTTTTCATTCTATGCTTCTATTTAGCCCACAAAAGTGTTTTTTACCACTTTCTCATCCTACGGCCTTCCAACAGTTGGTGCACATAGACTCCTGGGTCACCTTTTCCTGCACTCCCTTTGGAATTAGAACAGAATCATAGAATCCCAACAGTGCTGAAAGAGGCTGTTCAGCCCATTGAGCTTGCACCAACAACAATCCAACCCAGGCCCACATGTTTATCCTGTTAATCTCCCTGACACTACGGGGCAATTTAGCATGGCCAATCAACTTAACCCACATATTTTTTGGACTGTGGGAGGGAACCAGAGCACCCGGGGAAACCCACGCAGACAAGGGGAGGTCGTGCAAACTCTACACAGACAGTCATTCTAGGCCAGAATTTAACTATAGTCCCTTTTATTCCATCAGCTTAAACTTTGCTAACAATGCTGTTATGTGTCATTTTATCAAATACCTTTTGGAAGTCTTTGTACACCACATCAATTTTATTTCCCTCATCAACTCCCTGTTACCTCATCAAAACTCAGTTAAATGTGATTTGCCTTTAATCTGTGCTGGGTTTTTTAAGTGACTGTTAATTTTGTTGGATTAATATTCCTAACAGCTTTTGTGCCACTGAACTGACTGGCCTGCAGTTTCTATGCTTAACTTTGCATTCTTTTTTGAACAAGGTGCAATATTTGCAGTTCCCCAGTCCTCTGACACCATCTTTCTATTCAAGGGGGAATTAAAACACTATGGCCAGTGGCTGAAAAATAATTTGGGGTGTCCCAAAGTCATCAGAGATATCATCAATGCATGTCCGTTCTCCTCGACAGTGAGCAGTAATGACTAATTATTCACAACAAGGGCCGACAGGAAACACCTTTTAATTTTGTCACTACTTTGAAGTAACACCTGGCAAGAGAATATTTGGAGTGGAGCAGGTGCAAGGAGTGCTAACACTATATGAACTAATCTAAAGGTGTAGCTGGCACATTTTTGAGAAGACAATTATTTGGTATGTAACAGTATCTCTACACAACGTCATGCAACCACTATGTTGCCTCTCAAATGGAACAGCACTGGATGAAGACTACAAGTCACCAAGGCATCAAAAAAACTCCTGAAAACGAATCTAGTTTCACAGGATTTTTGTTTTGAAAAACAGCAGTGTTATTGTGGTTAGTCCAAACATTGTACACTATAAATGTCAGTTTGTTATTTGTTCAGTCATAGAAACCAGAAGCAGGAGTAGGCCGTTCGGCCCTTCGAGCCTGCTCCGCCATTCATCTTGATTATGGCTGATTATCAATTTCAATATCCTGATCCCCCACCCCCCTCCTCCACTTCCTCCAATATCCCTTGATCCTTTTAGCCCCAAGAGCTCTATTTGATTTATTTTTGACATCACACAACATTTTGGCCTCAGCTACATTCGGTGGTAGTGAATTCCACGCATTCACCATCCTCTAGATAAAGAAATTTCTCCTCGCTTCAGTTCTGAAAGCTTTACTCCTTATCCTCAAACTATGACCCCTAATTCTGGATTCCCCCACCATTGGAAACATTCTTTCTGAATCTGATTCAGAAATTCTAACTCTGTTAGAATTTTATAAGCTTCGATGTAATCCCCTCTCACTTTTCTAAACTCCAATAAATATAATCCTAACTGACTGAGTCTCTCCCCATGTGACATCTGCCATCTCAGTAATCAGCCTGGTAAACCTTTGCTATACCCCCTCTAAAGCAAGGACATCCTTCCTCAGATAAGAACACTAAAACTGCACATAATACTCCAAGTGTGGCCTCATCAATGCCCTATAAAATTGCAGCAAAACATTCCTAACCTTCTACTCAAATCCTCTTGCTATGAAGGCCAGCATACCATTTGTCGTCTTTACTGCCTGCTGTACCTGCGTGCGTACTTTCAACAACTGATACACAAGGATTCCAAGGTCTCGTTGAGTAACCACCTCTCTCAATTTACACCCATTCAAGTAATAATCTGCCTTCCTCTTATTATTGCTACCAAAATGGATAACCTCATATTTATCCACATTATACTGCATCTGCCATGTAGGTGTCCACAGATTCAGTCTGTTCAAATCATACTGAAGCATCTCTGCATCCTCCTCACATCTCACCCTCCCACCCAACTTTGTACAATAGTTGATGCACTTGAACAAATGAGTAATGCTAGTAAAAGAGTTTTAAACGTTGAGCCATGGCGAGTGCAAGTGTGGCTGCCCACCTGGTTCAGCTACTGTGCTCGAGTCCCTGTGGAGAACCTAAGCTTGGTGTGCTCTGGTTCGTGTTCTACAAATGTTAATTAGTCACAAAATGAGATGGTGACCTCTGTGCGGCTGATTAATTGGGATGTGAGAATTATGTCAGGGTCAGTACATAATAGGCTTCTTCCTGGATTTTTCAGTAGATATGGGCAGTATCAGTTGTAACAAAAGTCTTTTCAATGCTTTAGTTGTTGGGTTTGATTGCTTAGAATCTTGCCACATAGAAGAAAGCCATTCGCCCCATATGTGCCAGTACTAGCTCTTGAAAACGTTCCTTCAAATATTCGTCCAAATCCAATTTAGAAGTTAGTTTTGAATCAGCTATCCACCACCCTTTCAGGCAATCTGTTCCATAATCAGAATAACTTGCTGCATAAAATAATCTCCTCGTGTTCCTTTTTCATTCTTTAGCCAATTATCTTAAACTTCCCCGTGCAGTATATGGGCCTGGGGTTGGTCTGTTTTCTGTATGTCTCAGATACAATTTTGTTTTTGTGCTTTCAGATGGAACTAATGAAGAAGAATGTGATGAGTTTTTGTAGCTTTTAAAATGTAGTTCTACCTACATGAGCAAAGTTTTTCTCGTTGAGCTAACTTGACTTTTGCCATCTCCTTCAAGTCATGACCATAGATCAAGATGTTGAATGCAATGGGGGTTAGATGATCGTCTCATGCAGACACCTTCAAGACAGTGATCGTGTCCCATGCTTTCTTGTTAGAATGATGGCCTTGTTCACACTGCATGTAGAAGATGAGTTACTTTCAAAGAATGAGAATGTGATCAAATGCTCCTCATTTTGCATTGCCATCTTTGGCATCCTTCATACCCTTACGCTTAAACAAAACAGGACATGGACTGCTTCACAAATTTTTAACACTGCTTGTGGTCAGAAGGGAGTACTGGGTGTCAGTTTTGCTTTCTCCTGTGGTGAAACGCCTTGCTCAGGGGTGATACTGAAACTTCAGACCACCTGCGCTTCTAACCCATCAACTAACTTGTCACATTTGCAGTGAGGCACATTACTGTTTGTACATTTCACCATTACGTATCTTGAAACCACTGTTTCCCATTGTATACCCCTCCTCTTAAAGCAGTGCTTGGATGTTTGCTGTGCTCTCAGGTGATTCTGATTAACTAGTTCCAGACATAAGCATTTTTGCCAACTTCATGATAGAGACTTTACATTCCTTTCTTGTGATCAAAATATCTGATCTCCCCAACCTCTCACTGCTGATCTTAACTGAGAAAAGTTTAATGGCTCAAGACAGCCATTTATTTGTTTACATCTACCTAACCTCTAGTTGGGAGGCTTTTTTTTCTGTCTTAAAACAGCTAGAATTTTTTTAAAAACCCCAAGTTTCCTATAAGTTAAGATGCAGGATAGAAATAGGCTTCTGCATCTTAACTTGCAGGAAACTTATTGATGAGATATTATGCAGTGTGTCTAATCCCTATTGCGGAGGCTTTATCTCCACAGCAGGAATTAGACACACTGCATAATATCTCATCAAGCCCCATGCAGATTTAGGCTTCACAGGAGCTGTAGTTCTGTTTCTGAGGGTGAAGTTTTGGTACTAAAATGGCATCTGCACATACATAGTTCCACATCAAGCTCCAGTTTGGAGAGGCTGTTAGTGACGTCCACAGGCAGTTTGGGATAACACTCAGCATTGTTATTTTCAATCTCATAGTTCCAACTAGTGCCCTCTCTGAAATGTACAGTTCAGGTGCAGGAAGGACCCACCCGTACTATTTAAAGGAACACTAACTACTTACAAGTTAGTTGCTGATAGGTTGATTTCTGCTGGCTCTGTGGCTCTGTCTGAGTTTGTGAAGAGTTGGTTCAATGTACTAACATCATTAATTGGGGCGCAGAGTGCAAGAGCAAGGAGGTTCTGTTGAACTTGTATGAGACAGTAGTTCAGCCTTAGCTGCAGTACTGCATCCAGTTCTGGGCAACACACCGTAGGAAAGATGTGAAGGCATTGGAGTGCAGAAAAGATTCACCAGAATGGTTCCAGGGATGAGGAAATACAGTTACATAGCTAAATTGGAGAAATTAGGACTGTTTTCCTTTAGTGAAGAAAGAGATTTGATTGGAGTATTCAAAATCATCAGGGGGCCTGGACAGGGTAGGTGGGGAAAAACTGTTCCCGGCTTTTGCAAAGGTCAAAAACAAGAGATACACAGAGTTAAAGTCATTGGTAAAAGAACCAAAAGTTACGTGAGGAAAACTCTTTCACACAGCAATTGGTTAAGGTCTGGAATGCACTGCCTGAGAATGTGGTGGAGGCAAGTTCAATAGAGATATTAAAAAAAGAATTAGACTGTTGTCAGCAACGGAAGAATGTGCTGGATGATGAGGGGAAGGCAGCAGAATGGCATTAAGCGAAGTGCTCATTCAGAGATCCATTGTAGACATGATGGACTGAATGACCTCCTGTACCAAAACAGTTGCGATTCTGAAATCAACAGGGAGTGGTGCTGCACGTGTGGCATGTCTCTTGGTTGTGACTTGAAGTCGGGGCGGGGGGTGGGGGAGAAACGCATCACCATTGTTCCTTTTCAGCTGTCTGACATTGTCTCATTTGACTGTGAACATAATGCTAGATCCCATTGGGCAAGTCTTGCATCGTCTGTTGTTGATCATCACAGTGTTCTCTTGGCCACAATTAAAAATCACCACAAAACAACCATTCCAAACCAACTTTCTCAAACAAATCATGTAATGTTCCATATTATAGTTAGCAAATCACCTTTGTGCATTCTGTTTGTATCAGTCTTATTGATACCATTGCCTATCCTAGTGCTTCAAGTCAGTACTACCTCACTGACTACAGTGTGGCTGGTGGAAGGCTGCTGACTTGTAGCTGCAGAGACTACAGATGGCCACACAGGACCCCCTCAAGCAGTTCTGCCAGCTTCTCTACAGTATCTTGGCATGGGCGATGGGTAGTCTGGATAGGCATCAGCAGGGGCACTGCTGCATTGGAGGTGGCAGGGGAATGAATGCTGTACTCCCGAGAGGATTGAGTACCACAGAGCCCACTGCCAATCCCCCTCCGGGGGTGAACCTGGACAATTGCAGCAATCTGCTGGAGGATTGCTGTCAGTACTGTTCTTAGAGCCAAAATGGCAACTGTCTGAGCTGACATAACAACAAGATGAGAATTTGTGATCTCAGCCTGGGCTTCCACTCAGATGTCACGTGGTTTCTGCTCATGCCACAATGGAAGCTGAGACAGTGGGCATCAGATGCTGCATCGTAGGACTTGGGAGCAGTAGTAAGCCATTCGGCCCTTTGAGCATGCTCGCTATCATTGTTGGGTCTGCAAATTATCATGGACTTGGTCATCATTTCCATGCGGGAGCAGATGGTCTGCAAGTTCTGAAAAATGCCCTATGCCAAGTTTTAGTTAGTCTCCTGCTTGGCATTGTCAGCAGACTCTGGCTGCCCTGTCTATGCACCAAACATGTGCATGCCTGTCAGCATTGTCCTGTATTCAACTGCACTGAAGTCTTGATCTAATTCTCTGCAGCAAAACCTTTGCGCTACCTCGTTCTCCAGGGAAGTGGACCCTCACAACCCTTCCTGCCCTGCCCTGACTGCTGATTCTCTACGTGCAGACTCTGCCTCCAAAAGTTTGCTCAGTGCCTGTTTCTGAGCTGGAGACTGCGTGAGATCAAGTTGAGATGTTTCTTCTTCACCAATATCCTGCTCCTCTTGAACCAGGCTCCTGTCCCCAGTCCCTGACCAGGTGACGATTCTCAAGTATCTGATGGGAGAAAGACACAAGGATAGGGTTGGGCTAAAGAAAGGAGTTAAAGCTCAAAGTACCTTCTAACACCATCTGCAGCCTGTAAATCAGGAGAGGGTATAGGATAAGAAGGAAGTGGGATCTGAGAAGATGGATTGAGGAGGGACTTGTTGTCATTTTTTTATGTTTTCGACCTTTTGAAGGCTGTGACCACACCAAAGATTGTCAGCTGCAGCAGGGTAAGGGTGTACAGCAGTGTCAATTAGTGGCCTGCATTTATGGATCACCTTCTTCTGCAAGAGAGTGCGAGTGAGAGAGAGAGCGAGAGATGCTGAGATAGAGAGAAGTATACAGTGAATGTGATGCATTATGTTTGGGTGATGTGCATGTCCCAATGTGTACAAACTGTGAGATGTGGGTGTGATGTTTGTAGAAGTGCTAAGCGTGTGAGTGTGAGGTGAGGCTATAAACATCGTGTGAGTCATGCTTGTTGCTAGGTGAGTGAAGAGCGGATGGTGAATGGAGCAGTGTATGAGGCTAGTAGTTTGTCTGGCATATGATGATCTATCCAGTAATCTTGACCACTCTTGTGAGGTAATTGAACATTTGCAGCACTTCATCCAGGTCCTTGGGCTAAGATGTGGGATTGACCACTCAGCCTTTATAATGTTGATGTGGGGAGCCTCCTGGCTGCCTGTGTGTAGAGGACACATCTCCTCCCATTAATAGAAAATGCTGGAAAATCTCAGGTCTAATAGCATCTGTGGAGAGAGAATAGTGTCAATGTTTTGAGTCTGAATGAACCTTCATTAGATCCTTTCACCCACTTTCAGGATTCTCCCTCCACCTGGACACCTCCCTCCTACCTCTTAACTGCTTTTGATCATTTCATCAAGATCTGTCGGCATGACATCGGCTGTCTCAATTTCTCTACTCCTCTCAACCGCTCTAACCCTGTCTCCTTCCAAACTTGCAGCATTTTGTCTCGGATGCAACCGTGACTTTGTCATCAAACCCGCGAACAAGGACAGTGCTATTGTCTGGGTGCTGACCTCTATCTTGCAGAGGCTAAGCACCAACCAAGCATTAAGCCATCGATTCCGTCCACAACTTCCAACCTCATAATCTCCCAACGGACAGCCCGCTTCTGCTTCTTTCCCAAAATCCACAAACATGACTGCCCCTCTAGTAGGCCCATTGTGTCAGCCTGCTTCTGCCCCACTGAACTCATTTCTTCCTAAACTGACTCCACACTCTCTTCTTGTCCAGTCCCTTCCCACCTACATCCGCGATTCCTTTGATGCCCAAGGCAAAAAGGCATTGGACTCTGTGAAGTGTCACCCAGACTTGAAACATTGGCTCTATTCTCTCTCCACAGATGTTGTCAGACCTGCTGAGATTTTCCAGCATCTTCTGTTTCATTTTAGAATCCAACATCTGCAGCAATTTGCTTTTATCCTCCCGTTTACCTCCTGTACGGGGGCCTTCACTCCCTGCTCGGTGAGCCCTGGAGGCTTGCTGTCTATTCTACTGCTGCCATTTCCTCTCTATCTGATCATCATCTCCCCTTGAACCAGTTCCAGCCAGAACGCTCTCAGATTTTAAATGGTGCTGGCCTTGCATGAACGTGAGCCACCTCCTGAGATGTGCAACAGCTCAGTTGCACGTATTATTCAAATTAGCAGGTAACATGTATATTTTGTGTAGCTTTGCCACCAATTAGTGCAGGTTGCCCATGCACCTTGATTTCCCCCAATGCTTTATTCCCTTTCTTGTCCAATTTCTGCCCTCACTCCCTCCACCTTGAAGTTTAGACAGTCATTTCAAATCAAAAACCTTGATGTTTGAAGTAGAAAGAATTGCCCATATACCACATCCACTCTGCAACACTGATTTAAATAGCTGGATCGAGTTGTGTGTGCTCGATTCTGACCAATTTTATTGCAAATTTCAAAAGACAAAAAGATGGCATAAATTGGCTTTTTTTTTTAAAAAACAAAACCCTTTATGAGCTAAACTGCAATGAATATTAGGCTGAATATAGTGACACCGTAAGTCCCACTCAGAAAGGAGTTGATTGGGGAAGTCTTAAATTTATCTGGTGCTTTTTACCGCTGCCAGGTATCTCAAAGCACTTTACAGTCAGTGAAGTGATTTTGAAATGTAGTCACTGTTGTAATGTAGGAAACATGGTCACCAATTTGCACTCAGCGTATCCTAAGAACAGCAATGTAATAATCATAGAATCCCTACAGTGCAGGAGGAGGCCATTCAGCCCATTGAGCCTGCACCAGCAACAATCCCACCCAGGCCCTTTCCCCATAACGCTACATACTATCCTGCTGATCTCCCTGCATTCTAAAGAGCAGCTTAGCATGGCCTGTCAACCTAACCAGCACATTTTTCACACTGTGGGAGGAAACCAGAGCACCTGAGGAAACCCACATTGACCTGGGGAGAACGTGCAAGCTCCACACATACAGTCACCCAAGGCCAGAATTGAACCTGGATTTCTGGCACTGTGAGGCAGCAGTGCTAACCATTGTGCCACCATTACTGGATAATCTTATTCTTTTACAATATTGATTTTTTTAACTCATTATTTTTATTCATTCTTGAGATGATTGGGGAACAAGTATTAGCCAGAAACACCAGGGATAGCTCTCCTGCTGTTCAAAATAACACCTGGGAAAAGTTTACATCCACTCAAGCAGACAAATGGTTCAGTGTATCATCTGAAAAATCAGCTCCTCTGACAGTGCCACATTCCCTCTGTATTGTACTGTTGTATTAACCATGATTCTTGTATGCAAATCCTGGGGTAGAACTTGACCCGAAATCTTGTGACTCAGGCGGGAGTGCTATCAATGGAGCCACAGCTGACATTTGGTATGCCCACAATTTGTAATGTGCAGTTGTCCTTCATTTGCTGTATTTTGCTAGAACAATAATCCTGCTATTGTCGGGAGACTTTGCTGTCGTTTTGGTCACGAGCCTGTTTAGATAGACCTTGTTTGTCTGATTTAAATACACTAAAGTAAATCCTGCCGTAACTCCCACCTCATCCGTAATTTATCAGCTGAAACAGTGGTGACAGTGCTCTCTGACTGTTGATCCATAAAGTCTGCCTCCTTAAATATCAAGGCTGGTTACATTGGTTCACTTATCTCTGGCTGATTCCTGCACTTCTCTCTGACTCCAGACGTGCCCATTTCTGTGTTTGCTTTCTGATATCAAACACAGATACCAGGAACATTTTGAATTTGATCTTCTTAAAATAAAGCATTTTGCTCGTGTGTAAATGGACTTTCGAAGTTTGTGTTAGTAAAGCTGGTATGAAACCAATAAAATGTACAACAGTTTCAAAGATAAGTAGCTTATGTAAATATATTCAAACTTAGGGGTTTCACATCTCTCGAGTGCTCTGAAAAATTATGACCTTGCATTTTTGTACAATTAGCTGTAAAGTTAAGAATAGGATGGACCAGTAAGCAATTTATTAGCAAGGCAGCAAAGACCTTTGAGCTATAACTCAGGACAAAATAACCATTTCTCTCCTTATAGTAAGGCTGTTACATCTCTTCCCTTTAGTTATCAACAGGTTGTAATTTATGTGTCCATTTATTCAACAAAAAAAATTTGATGGGGGTTGTGCATTTTGTTGATAGGTATTTCTACCTGCCCACTTTATAGTGTGAGAGGCAAAAAAAAGGAAAGCTGGCATTTTTTAGCACCATTTTGTGACCTCAGGATGACCCTAAACCTTCCACAGCCAATAAAGTATTTTTGAATTGTGGTTATTGATGTAACATTGGAAGCGGTGCAGTCAATCTACACATGGTGACGCCTCAGAAATCAGAAGGATTAATGGGGTAAATATGTGGGGTACAGGGGATAGGGCCTAGGTGGGATTGTTGTTTGTGCAGACTCAATGGGCTGAATGGCTTCCTTCTGCACTCTAGGGATCCTAAGTATTTCTTTAGGACTTTGCCTGACCCACCTTTCAAGTCTGAAATAACTGACCAGATCATTAATGATTGCTGGTTGAGGGTTAAATATTGAGCATGATAGTGGCGAGACTATTCTTTGTTCTTTGGGGTGGCACAGTAGTTAATACCAATGCCTCACAGCGCCAGGGACCTGGTTTAACTCTGATCTTGGGTGCCTGTCTGTGTGGAGATTGCACATTCTCCCTATTTCTGCGTGGGTTTTCTCCAGCTGCTCTGGTTTCCTCCCACAGTCTAAAGACGTGCAGCTTAGGTGGATTGGCCATGCTAAATTGCCCATTAGATGTGTAGGTTAGGAGGATTAGAAGAGCAAGTATGTGGGGTTGCGGGGATAGGGTCTGGGTGAGCTGCTCATTTGGAGAGGTAGTGCAGATTTGATGGGCTGAATGTCCTCCTGCACTGTAGGGATTTTATGAAATACTGAAGAATTTTTGAGTGCACCTGAGAGGATAGCTGGGTTCCATCTACAAGGTTCTCTATATTGCACTGGACTGTAAACCATAGATTATACGCTCAAATCCCTTGGAGTAAACTTCAATACACATCCTTATCAAACAATGTAGTTTCATGTGTCTCATTTCCTGGATGTACATAAGACAAATGTACCTGTTCCTGATTCTGCAATTTTAAATGCATCTTAATTTCTCAACTCAAGTTAGCTTCAAGTCCTATGTTTTTAGACATGCCAACTTTTGCAACTTGATTGCAAGGATATTTGTAAGAAGAGATTTTATGAACTAGAAAAATGTATCCAGTTTTTGGCTGTCATCTGTCTCAAAATATAAAGTCTGCCTCATTCACCATATTCAACTGCAAACCAGAGACACTGCTCTGGTAAATATGATATTCCCTTCATCAGTGTGAGAGAATGTACAATAATTTAACCAACTCTCTCAAATGTATCATGAGATACAATCTGGAAAATTTAACTTCACTCATGATCATGACAAAATTCTCAAAAGCACGTGATTTTTTAAAACTGTATTACGTGGTTTGATGAAATGTCAGTGTTTGTTACAAGTCCTGTGATTGGCTGTTGTGGGTTGAGTTTCATCTAAGGAGTCAGCTATTTCAGCTAATAGTGTGAGTGTGGAGGGAGGGTGAATCCTTCACTAATGTGCTGGGATAATTTGTAGGATTTTTAAAAATGTGCTTTTAGAGCGTTTTCAGATGCATGATACAATTTAATTTGAGATGAAATAAGCCACAAAAGAGGTTTATAATCTAAATGTTAATCTACATTGATTTGCATGGAAACAGCAACTCATTCAAGATGTTATTTCCTGGTTTTTAAGAGCTTGCCCCTTGATCTGTCGGGTGACGGTGTTGACATGTCTTTCACTCCGAAGATGTCCACCCAATGGGGGGCACGGTGGCACAGTGGTTAGCACTGCTGCCTCCCAGCTCCAGGGACTTGGGTTCGACTCCCTGCTTGGGTCGTTGTCTGTGGAGTTTGCACTTCTCCCCATGTCCGTGTGAGTTTCCTCCAGGTGCTCCGGTTTTCTCCCACACTCCGAAGATGTGGGATATTGTCCATGCAAAATTGTCCGTTTGTGTCCTGGGATGCATTGGTTAGAGGGATTAATGGGGTAAATGTGTGGCGTTACAGGGGATAGGGCCTAGGTGGGATTGGTGTTCGTGCAGATTCGATGGGCTGAATGGCTTCCTTCTGCACTCTGGGAATCCTAAGTATTTCTTTAGGACTTTGCCTGACCCACCTTTCAAGTCTGGAATTGCTCTGTGTAGAAGTGTGACTAGAAAACTTTATTCCATTTCGAGTCACGCAATGGTGAGGCGCAAGTTGCTGGGTGTGGCGTCCCAGTTGAAAGCATCACCCAGTGAGAGCCTTCATTCTTTATTTTATCCATCTGCCGTAGCAAAGCAAAATGAAAGAGAAGCCTTCAAGGAGAAGAGAAAGGAAAGTACCAGATGAAACTGAGAAATGAAAAGGAGAGGCAGATAAAGAAGAAGACTGAGAATACGAGAACTGAGCAGAGAGTGAGATCAAATAATAAAAGATTATGGAATCAGCTATATGGGACACTGAATTACAAAACGGCAACTTCATGAGGGATTATACTCCAGTTTATGGACAGAAACAGAAGCTGAATTGGCCTTCGTAATAATGGATAGTCCACAGTTTATTTCTAATATTTTAGTTTTTATAGTACAGTGGCGGTGACATGATATGAAGTGGATGGAAGGATTTTGCAGGTCACAGCAATCTCATCTTTTTTCCACGTTTGTATGTCATGGTGCCAGCATCACATTAGCGAAACTCTTCAGAAGAGCAAATACTTTTTCCAGTGGCATCACTGGAATTGTTCCCACTCAGAATGATAAGATGGGATATGGGAAAAGAGGCAGGCTAGCCCACAATCTCTTGCTGCCAGCATGTCTGCCAATTTGTTAGCATGTTCCCACCTCAGGGTTGTTTTTCAAGAGACTAGTTGTTGGGGGGTGCAGTGGGGTGTGTGTGACATTACCCACTGATGAGCAGTGGGTACTTAATGTTTGACTTTAATGGGTCTATTAAGACCAATGTGCAGGCTGGAATTTTATGGTCTGGACTACTGCTGAGGCTTTATCCCACCTGGAGAATTAAGCTGGCCTCCCAGAGGTAGGCAACGAAGCCAGAACTCTCTCTAACTGCTAACCCCCGCTGTGACCCTGTTTGTGAAATGGCCACAGCTGCAGCCACAGGTTGTCCTGTAGAGGGGCTTTCTCTCCCACAAAAGCAGTCGGGCAGCTGTTACCATTTTTTAATCTCTTTTAAAGTCTTAAAGATGCACCTTCACCTTAAGGTGGTCTCTCTTTCCCCTTCCTTCATCAACAGTTCCCAGGTCTGCAGAAACGTCAATCTTCGTTATGGTTTCAGTGATTGGCCGCTGCTGAGAAACCCAAGTTGGATTTCGCCCAATAATGAGTCAGTTATTTCAGCTAATAGTGACTATGGTGCAAGAGCAGATCCTTCAGAAGCCGGGGAGAGAAAGAAAATTACACTGTGACTTCTGATCCTCCACTCCTGGAGGATCTCGTGTTCATCCTCCAACTTCAGGAGTTCTCCCAATATCCTTAATTGGACAGGATTATTGGGGATGACCGCTGAGTTGACTTGGCTGCCTGCTTAAAATCACTGCCAAGGTGTCACCACCGGCAGTTCCAGGTTCCCAACCTAGAATTCATCACACTTTTGGGATAGGAACCCCGGAACAAAAATTTAGCCCTCAGTCTCCATCTTTTTGAACTGTACTTACAGATATAAACTGTAAAATAACCAACATATATAAACAGCGATTTTTAGGAGGTCCTCCCCACCTATGGAGGTCAAAGATGATCTTAAAGACTACACAGTCCCTCATTGTATTTGCTCAATATCTTTATTTATTTAAAGTTCACTGGGAAATTTTAATTTTCAAATTCACGGAATTGCTACAGTGCAGGAGAAGGCCATGTGGCCCCTCATGTCTGCTTTCAGATAGGAGCGGGGCAGAGAAAGAAAGAGTGAAGAATTGTGGGAAATTTACTTCTACATAAAAGTCAGCAATAGCTTTTGTGTTGCATTATTCACTTGCCTCCTTCCTCAGATTTTCACCAGGCCTTTTTCTTTGTTGAAGGAGCTTTTTTTCCCCCCTGGGGTGTTTTGATGTGGTGTTGAAATTACAACCGGGAGAGCCACAATGACCTTAAAAGGCCAAAATGGTCAGATGATTCAGAAAGTTTAGTTGGGAGGTATGAATTTTGAAAAGGAATTTTTAAAATTTGGAAGTCTATGGATTGGTGGAAAATCAGTAAAAAGTGAAAATGGACCATTATCAACGTTGGAGACAAAGATCTGACATTTAATAGGGTGCTGTGATACTGAGGGTTATCTTCAGTCACAATCCACTTACCTTCAGGATTTGTACTTGGGAGCATATAGAAATGTAATTTGGTCTCGAACACAGCATACCTACGTAGCAGAAGCAATGAAGAAAGAAATAAATTCTTACAGAGCAGAAGACATTACTAAACACTGGAGGTGACTTCAGTGACAGAAAGGGCTTTACTTAACTCGGTAACCTGAACACAATACAGTCAGCTATTTTAACTGTGGACCAAATTTTTATTAAAATGCACACATTTCCTTGCAAACTTTCCTCATTGACAATAGCCAATATTTGCTTCAGCTGTTCAAATAATGCAAGCATAATGTTTCGTGTGTGTTATATAAACATAGTGCAGATCCACGTGTATTATACCTGTAGTTTAAATGCAATGCTGTGTATTTTAGTGGGGTTTTCTTTGTGCGAGTTTGTAAATAAGTCAAATTAATATTGACATTGTTAGAATTTAGAGATTTCATAATGCTGTAAATTCAACAGGAACACTGGCTTGTACAGGCACGGTTTGATTTCACTGTCTGCTGGCTTTGCATCGTTCATACAAATGTACGTTCAATTGTAAAATGACCAAACTTTTTTTGAACTTTAAATTGAAAGCAGCATTAAAGACTGATTTATTTTTCCATTAAGTGACAAAGAAGCCAGGGGAGCTAACAGATAAGTGGTAACGCCAGTTCAGTCCCCAGATTGCTAAGTGGTTTTAGGAATATGAAATTTATGTTGTATATGCAATGTCTTCAGTCTAGAATGCATCTAGGGCCCGCGGTGTAGGGCCCATATAAAATAGAATCCCTAAGGTGCAGAAGCAACCAGTCTGCACCAGCTCGCCAAACGAGCTGCTTATCCAGATCTGTGGCCTGGTCGAGGGCCTGCAGTGCCAGCCTGGTTGTGGGGCCACAATCCTAGGGTCTACAGCAATTTCACACCCTCAGGCATGCAGAAATTTCATAGACTAAAGACTAATAATTTTGTGTCTGGAATCTGCAGTAATTTAATGGTCTCGGTCCTACATGATTTTGTTGTCTTGGGCTTTCACTGGTTTTCTCGACTGGAGCCTACAATGATTCCTTGGATCGTTTTCATGATGAATCTAATGACTAATAATTCCCAATGAAAATGGTTGATGTGCTGAGCAACATTGTACTGAGATTCCACCTCTTCAGAGCTTGTCACGGATGGCTGTTTTGAAGGAATACCTTCTTGGTCCCATTTGACCTCATTTGTGTCCTAGTTGCAATGTTATTAAACCAACTGCTTGGAGTATCATGCTAGCAGTTATCTTTAAAGTTTGAAAAATTCACACTGCAGATAAAGTTGTGAAAAGAATCTTAATAGTACTGAACACTTGAGAGTTGCCACAACACCAACATTTATTTCTAAGGATGTTCCGAGCATGAGTCTACCTTTCAGTTTTGGTGTCGTGCATTTTGAATTCTTTCTAATATTACCTGCACTTTACAAACTGAACTCTTTGGCAATACTCACTCTTCTGATTTCCATACTTGTTAAACCACCCACGGATATGCAATAGTCTTTGCCACATTGTGATACTGATTTAATTCCCTCAAATTAAACAAATGTTCTATTTAAAAGCGCCGATAAATCTTTTGATTTGAAGCCTGGGGAAGATTTATAAAAGAGGTTAAAGCCTCAATGCATTAAAAAAAAGTTCTGGTGATAGGTTTTCTTTACCCCATTATAAAAATTGCAGGGTGAAATTGAACAAAATCCTTAGCTATCCTCCAACATTTCATCAGTCAACAATGTGCTGCCCGTTTTGACTGGATAATTATAGACAGGGCAGCCAGTGACACTTCATTACCATGGACTGGACTTCCCTAGTTCACTAATTATTGCATCTTGTAACAAAGTGAGACCATTCAACACTTTGTGGTATAACTTTGAAAGTGCTATTCAAGCTAGTTCCACTCCCCTGCTCTTTCCCCAGAATCCTCCAGGATATTTCCTTCTATATATCCGATTCCCTTTTGAAAGTTATTATTCAATCTGCTTCCAGCAGTAATTTATGCAGAACATTCAAAATCATCATTATTGTGGAAGCAGAACATTATTTACCCAAAAACATTGGTGTCAGGAAAACAGCACTTGACTTGTACTAAAATAATATGCCATAATTGTTTGTTGCAGAATGTTTAACAGTGCCCACCATTCATTGGGCTTGGTCTTACATGGCTTAGGCTTTTAAAGTTAGCGCTGAAGATGCAATGTCACACTGAGTGGAACTGTGTATCTGGCTCCTAAGTGTACAAGACAAGCCAACCCTTCTTTTTATTCGTTGGCCAGCATTTATTGCCCACCCTTAGTTGCCTGAACTGAGTGACTTGCTAGGCCATTTTGGCCAAAACAATTGAAACTCGAGGTAATGTCATATCTGCTTGCAGTGGTAAATTTTCAGTGACAGCGAAGTTGACTGGCAGTAACAGATATCACACACTGCTGAATGGATACTTAGACTGAGATGGACAAGCCCTCATTTTTTTCTAGTGCATTTAGCTGATTTTGTCAGGGGAAATAGCAAGTTTGAATAGTAGTGAATTGAAATCCAGACAGCGAGATGTGATTTTTACAAAGTTAACAGTGAAGCAATATATGTGGGACAGCAACTTTTGAATCTTTACAATTGACCGCAGATCTAGCCTCACTGCAGCCATATTTATGCAGGGAAAAAAAAATTATTAGCTTCACCATTGTCTTGATGATGGCCAATGTGGGCCATGTCAGCAAAAAGGGAATTAAATTCCTTTATTCTGGCTAATGGACAGGGGGTTTCATTTTAGAAATAAAAATTCCTGCAGGTTCAGATCTGACAAAATTCAAGTTCATGAAACAGGTTAAGCAAAAATCTCTTGCAGGAGAGGAAATAAGAAAATGATGATTGTGAGTGATTTGCTGTTTTGGACTTTGGTTTCCTGATATAACAAAGAAACCATTTTAAATCGGAGATGAATTACGTCAAAATGCAGACGTCTAGTTTTACATGACTTGTGGTTTGACGTGAATCTTAGTTATTAGAATGAGATGGAAATAAGAATGAGAGATTCAAAAATTGTAGAACTAAGGGTCACTGCTTAAAAGAAAAAGAGGTCGTCCATTTAGGACAGAGAGCAGAGATATTTTCAGAGTCGTTGGACCTCTTTCTCAAAAGGTGGTGGAAACAGAGTCTTTGAATATTTTTAAGGCAAAGCTAGCTAGATTCTTGACAACCTTTCATCTGTTTGCTTATCAGGGATAGGCAGGAATGTGGAGTTGAGGTTATAATCTGATTAGCCATGATCTTATTGAAAGGTGGAGCAGGTTATAAAGTCATAGTGGTTTACAGCATGGAAACAGGTCCTTGGGCCCAACTTGTCCATGCCACTTTTTTTGAACCACTAAGCTCATCCCATTTGCCTGTGTTTGCTATAGGTTGGAGAGGCTGAATGGCCTACTACTGCTTCCTATTCCTATGTCTGTAATTGATATGTTCACTGGAGAAAAAATTGTTCAAGGCACAAATGAGATTTTTAAAGTTAAGATTGATAGCATTGGTGAAATTACATCTTCTCCTCAGAACATTTCTGCAATCTATCAAACTTTCTAGACAGCCTATTTGGTACAAATGAGTGTGCTGTAGGACGCCAATGGTCTCAAACCTGTTTTTGATCACTTGTGTACCCCGGACCAGTGTCATCCTAAATGTTGCAAGTAGAAACATTAAAAAACTAAAAGAAAAGGAAGACTTGTATTTAAATGGCAACCTCAGGGTGTCGCAAAGCACCTCTCAGCTAATTAAGTATTTGTTGAAGTGGAGTCTCTTTGTATTGTGGGAAATACAACAACCAACAGCATCTTGAGGGGAATTGTTTGGTAGAGCAGACGCAGCACGGTTTCGTTAAGGGGAAGTCGTGTCTGACAAATTTATTGGAGTTCTATGAGGATGTGTCTAGGGCGGTGGATAGAGGAGAGCCGGTGGATGTGGTCTTTCTTGATTTTCAGAAGGCGTTTGACAAGGTACCTCACAAGAGGTTATTGCAGAAGGTAAGGGGGCATGGAGTTGGGGGTAGGGTGTTAGCGTGGATAGAGGATTGGTTGTCAAATAGGAGGCAGAGAGTGGGGGTTAATGGGTGCTATTCGGATTGGCGGTTGGTGACTAGTGGAGTGCCCCAGGGGTCAGTGCTGGGGCCTCAGCTATTTACCATTTATATAGATGATCTGGAGGAGGGAACTGAGTGTATGGTGTCGAAATTTGCTGATGACACCAAGATTGGTGGAACGGCAAATTGCACGGAGGGTGTGGAGAGTCTGCAGAAGGATCTAGATAGGCTGGGCGAATGGGCCAGGAACTGGCAAATGGAATTTAATGTTGGCAAGTGCGAGGTGGTCCACTTTGGTAGGAATAATGGTAGGAAGGACTATTACTTACGGGGCGAAAAACTGCAGCAGGCGATGGTGCAGAGAGACCTCGGGGTCCTTGTGCATGAGTCGCAAAAACCCAGCCTGCAGGTGCAGCAGGTGGTCAGGAAGGCTAATGGGATGCTGGCCTTCATAGCGAGGGGGATTGAATATAAAAGTAGGGAGGTCTTGCTGCGGCTGTATAGGGCATTGGTGAGGCCGCAGCTGGAGTACTGTGTGCAGTTTTGGGCACCGTACTTACGCAAGGATATTTTGGCCTTGGAGGGAGTGCAGAGGAGGTTTACTAGGCTGATACCGGAGTTGAGGGGGTTGAGATATGAGGAGAGGCTGAATAAACTAGGCTTGTACTCATTAGAGTTTAGAAGAATGAGGGGAGATCTCATTGAGACGTATAAGATGATGAATGGGATGGATAGGATAGAGGTGGAGAGACTCTTCCCGCTCAGAAAGGACAGTAGGACTAGGGGGCACAGCCTCAAGATAGAGGGGGGGGGTGCGGTTTAGAACAGAGTTGAGGAGGAACTTCTTCACTCAAAGGGTGGTGAATCTCTGGAATTCTCTGCCCATTGAAGTGGTGGAGGCTGCCTCGCTAAATATTTTTAAGACACGGGTTGATGGGTTTTTGATAAGCGAGGGGATTAAGGGTTATGGGGAGAGGGCGGGAATGTGGAACTGAGACACAACAGATCAGCCATGATCTTATTGAATGGCGGGGCAGGCTCGAAGGGCTGGATGGCCTACTCCTGCTCCTATTTCTTAAGTTCTTATGTTTAATTTGTGCACAGCAAGCTCCCATAAGCACCGGATCTTTCTTAATTTTGTGATGTTGATAGAAGGATAAATATTGCTCAGGACACTATGCTAGAACGCCCCTGCTCTTCTAAATAGTGTCATAAGTCCATAAGCCAAAAGAGCAGAATTAGGCAATTCAGCCCATCAAGTCTGCTCTGCCATTCGATCATGGCTGATATGCTCCTTGTCCCCATTTTCCCGCCTTCTCCTCATAACCTTTCAACCCATCACCAATTAAAAATCTGTCCAACTCTTTAAATTTACTCACTGTCCCAGCATCCACTGCACTTCAAGATAGCAAATTTCACAGATTCACAATCCTTTGGGAGAAGTAGTTTCTCCTCAACTCTGTTTTAATTTTGCTACCCCCTTATCCTAAGACTATGAGCTCTTGTCCTAGAATGCCCCACAAGAGGAAGCATCTGCTCCATGTCTACTTTATCCATATCTTTCATCTTGTATACCCCAATTTGAGCTCCCTTCATGTGATCCTTTACCACTTGTGAGGGCAGATGGATCCTCTTGCTCCAGTCACAGAGCCTACATCAGCGCAGCATTCTTTCAGTACAGCACTGGAGCATCAGCCTAGATTTTTGTGTTCAAGTCCTGATGTAGTTCTCAAAGCTTTCTGGCTCAGAGGCAAGTGAACTGTCAACTAAGTTGACACCTAAATATACATGCAAATCATTTTGGCAAATCCAAATTAAATTTAAATTCAATTTCCAGGAATAAAGAGTTCATGTATGTGTGTGTACTTTTTTCCGTCCTTTAACTCTTTCTCTACTTGTGTTTTCTCTCAAGTCCACATTCATGTTCAGCTCTATCTCTCTTTATCGCGCTGCATTCTCTGTCCCTCATGCTGTAATCTTTTCCCTTATTTCCCACCATTACAGCTACTCCTTCCCTGTTGTACAACATGCTCAACAGATACTATTACATTTCACATGATCATTAGTTGATGATTGTGAAATGCACTTTGCCATCCTTGTTCTTGTCGTGAAACCTCCCAGTCATCTGAACAGGCGGGTAAGAAATTTGACATTTAGACAAATGTTGTGTCATTGTGAAAGATTCTGACCTCAATAAAGAAGTGACATTTCCTTTACCTAAACAAAACAAATTGAAAGGAGAGGCATCATACCTTGTCCTACTTTCAGAAATTAATAATTTGGCATACCTCATATTGCAAGATTCTCATGTTTCCTTAGTGCAAGCAACCTGTCACGTTTTGCCACTGTTGCTTTGTTCCTCTCTTGTGAAAACTGTGGATATAATACACCACTTGGAATCATTTTGCAAACTGTAGATAATAATTATCAATGCCCGCTGCAGTTGGATACTTGTGCTCAGGGGGAATGGGCAAGCTATGCTGATAGAGAACAGAAAGAAAGAGCGTAAAGAGGCTAGCTGGCTAATGTGAGGTTATGCAGAATGTTGCATCACCCAAGTATTACAGTAATTGGGAAGTTTTTGCCAAAAGTAGAAATATTTGTATTTATACAAGTACCTTTCATAACCTCAAGGTCTCCCAATGTGCTTCTTAGCCAGGTCAGTACGGCGTGATTTTCCAGCCACACTCCCCTTAACTTCGGGCAAGATTTTCCAGTTTTAACAGAACTTTGCCTGGTCCACCTCCTGTGATGGGTGGGATGGAAAAATTCTGCCAATAGTCTCCCTTGTAATGTAGGAAACATGGCAGCCATTTCGTACACAGCAAACTCCCACAACCAGCAATATGGTGATGACTAATGTTTTTATGTTATTGATTAAGGGATAAATATTGGCAATGGTAGGGGCAATAATTCCACTGTTCTTCTTTAAGTGCCATGGTATAACTTACATCCTCCTCAGACAACAAGAAAGACCTCTATTTAACGTCTCATCTGAAAAACAACAGCTTTGACAATGCAGCAGTCCCTTATACTGTACTGGAGTGTCAGCATTTATTTTTGTGCTCAAGCCCTTACTTAGGACTTGAACCCACAACCTTCTAATTCGGAGGCAAGAGTGCTACCAACTGTGTCATGGCTGACTCCGTAATGCCTTGTTGGGTGAAAGGAAGGTAATTGTCTAATCACGTTATTCATAAGTGGCACAGTAATTAGCACTGGTGCCTCATGGCACCAGAGACCCGGGTTTGATTCCCAGCTTGGGTCACTGTCAGTCTGAAGTTTGCACATCCTCCCTGTGTCTGTATGGGTTTGCTCCAAGTGCTCCAGTTTCCGTCCAAAGATGTGCAGGTTAGGTGGATTGGAAATGTTAAATTGCCCCTTACCGTCAGGGGAACTCGCTAGGGTAAACGCATGGGGTTATGGGTATAGGGCCTGGGTATGATTGTGGTTGGTGCAGATTTTTTGGGCCAAATGGCCTTTTTCTGCACTGTAGAATTCTATGAAGAGAAAAAGACCTGAAGTTATTGCAGACGTATAGATAAGAGATGCAGGTGGAATTGCAATGGAGCTACCACCAAGTAATCTTGGAAGAGAAGGTAACAAAAACATTTGTGCCACTTTATTCCAGTGGAGGAGAAACAATTTCTCTATAGTGCACCTCTTGAGTTGGTTGACTGAGAGCAGAGGTTGGGATTGGAGAAACTACTTCAAATCAGTTTGAAAGCCAAATCTGCAACCAATCCCTCCAGAACGTTGGATTTGTTAGTTTCTTGAATTGTTTTGCACCTTGAAGTTTAGATAAACTTTGGCTAAACTTCTTGGCAGACCAGGAGAGTGAAAAACCATTTACAGGATTAACCAATATGATGCACCATGTGGTAATTAACCACACTCCCCTGTGTGTTTTATGCAACAGAATACTTGCTTATGTGGTAGCGGGAGGGGTGAGTGGGAACTGTACACATGACCCACCGAAAGCTGGATGATTGATTTGAAACTCAAACATTTGGCTATGTGGTCTTCTCCAAACTGTCAATGTCATAACTTAAATTTAAGCTCTTCCAAAATCAATGTTCAATGTAAATTTGTTTTTCTTCACAATTATGGATTTTTTTGTCCCAGCAACCCAGAAAAATGCCTGTATAAACCCAACATGTATATTTGCTTAAAAATGCTGCACATGATACAGATAATTGGTTTTCTGATGTTATGCACTGAATGGATTGGACCTCAACTGTAAAATGGTATAAAACAAGTGCTAGCAAGTCTGCGGTTTGTTTTATATAGGACGATACACCTGTTTAAATAGCAGGGCCGGGATGCTCCAGCCATTCATGGCAGCGGGATTTTCTGGCCTCACTGTAGTTGGTGAATCTCTGGAATTCTCTGCCCGTTGAAGTGGTGGAGGCTGCCTCGCTAAATATTTTTAAGACGCGGGTTGATGGGTTTTTGATAAGCGAGGGGATTAAGGGTTATGGGGAGAGGGCGGGAATGTGGAACTGAGACACGACAGATCAGCCATGATCTTATTGAATGGCGGGGCAGGCTCGAAGGGCTAGATGGCCTACTCCTGCTCCTATTTCTTATGTTCTTATGTTAGTGAATGGAGATTTGGCTGAGCGCCAAATTCTCTGTCCTCGTTGGCAGCAGCGGCAGGCTACGAATGGCTGGAGAACTTCGGCCCAGAAGCAGCATGTATAGACAAGAACTAAGCAGTCCAGCAACCTTCAGATCAGATCAAAACTTTTCAGCTGTCACATCTAGACATGAATGGTGGTGGACAGTTAAGACAATTGAGAAGAGGCGTTTTCTAAAATGCCCTTGTATTCAGTGATGGCAGAGCCCAACCCAATAAGTGATAAGTTTGATACACTGGCAAACATCTTTAGCCAACAATGCTGAGTGGGTGGTATAGCTTGTCCTCTTCCTGAGGTCCCCACCATCACAGATACCAGTCTTCAGACAATTCTATTCATTCCACATGATATCAAGAAATGGCAGAAGGCATTAGATGCAGTAAAGGCTGTGGGCCCTGGCAATGCTCGATGTAGTGTAAAGACTTGTGCTGCAGAACTATGTATGCCTCTAGCCAAGGTGTTCAGCTATAACACTGGCACCCGCCCGATAATGTGGAAAATTGCCTAAGTATGCCCTGTCCACAAATGCAGGAAACATTTATCTAATCCAGCCACTTACCACCCAATCAGTCTACTTTCAATCGCTATCAGTAACACTCCTCAAAACCTGTCCCATGCATATATGAAGAAATAGCGTTGCAAATTCTGGATCAATATATATGAAGGGAAATCAAGTTAATGTTTTAAGTGGCCAGAACTGAGAATTAAAATGAGGTGGAATAGTTGAGATAGGAGAGGAGTGCAGGCAAGAGGACTCGGGAAGGAGTGAATAACAGAGAAAAGATGATGTTAAATGTCCTAAGAGCTACATAATGGAAAAAGAGGAAAGAGTTATAGATCTTTTAAAAATCATCTTAAGCATTAAAAAGACATTACAAGAACAAAATTTAGATTTAATAAGGCTTGGAGAAAGAAATGAGTTGACTGTTGCAGGAACTTTCGGTCAGCAGGGGAGAAATCTACTCAGTTATAACGTGGAGGATAAGTCCTTGTTGAAGAGATCATGTCATGAGTGATGGAAGGGCCATCATGAATGACAATGGTCAAATGTGGGAGATGAAGACAGGAGGAACCTGCATGGTAGGGAAAGCACTGAACACGGGACACAACCAAGAGTCTTGGAATAGCTGAAGAAAAGGAAGGAAGTTTTCAAAGTTCTAGCTCAGAAAACGGATGTTATGAAGGCAAAGATCTGGAGGTAAAGACTTGGCAAGAAAGAGGAAAGTAGGAAGAGGCATGCTCGGTGCTGTCAGAATGTCAGATGTCTGAGATGGTGAAATGGAAATCGAGGGAGGAAAAATGTCCGTTAAACCTATGAAAAGGTAGGGGGAATGGAAACTGGGGGCATAAGCAACTAAATTGTGAAGGTGGGAATAGGGAGCAGCACAACCATCAGTTTAATGGAAGAAGGAATGCTGAAGAACCAGAATGCACAATCTTCCTTGTACCTCCCACAAAGTTTCGGCACAGCTGGAATCTCCAGATGGGCTCCACCCCCTGCAACGTTTTCCACTGCAGTTGAGGAGAGAAACATTTCCACCAAGTGCTGGGTATTGGTGGAGCCAATGTTAAGTGGAAAGTAAAAAGCCTGAAGTTTGCTCTTTTGGAAGATGAATTTGTCGAGGGGCTATAAGGCTGATAGTGAAAATATGACTGGGACCCTGAAAGAATAAGTGGATGGTAACTGGGACTTCCATGTTCAAAGCATAAACCTCTTCTGAATGTGGACTGTAATGGCACTTTGAGCAGATTGCAGACTTGTGGGATCAATAGCCCTAGAGACAATGCAAATGCCAGCTCTGGACTGAAAATCCACCAGTTTCCAGTTGGTTCCCCGTTACATTGGGAAAACGGATCCAGTGATCTGTGCAAAGCAGCTGTCACCTGGCTTATACAATTAGATATGGTGGACTAACTGATGTCTGCATTGACACCTTTAGGGGTTTGAAATAGTTCTGATGCTGCACAGATGATGGGAGTAGCTGTCATATTAGATTCAATGTGAAAAGCTGTGCTTGCTGCTGAATCTGTTTCCACATCAGCCCTGAAGGATCGTCGGAGGTTATGAAAATTGTTTATTCTGACAATTGAAATCTCTAGACACTGCCTGTCTAGCAAAGAACATGCAGTTGGTGCTGATAACCTTTGTAGGAGGTTGCATTCTTCATCCTCTGATCGATCTTAGAGTCCACACTTTTTTGCTGCTGAGTGCTACAGCATGACTGTCTAGCATTGTGCACGCTCAACATCAGACTTTACCAAAATTTTTTACTTTAAAAATAAAACCTAATTAATTCTAACAATGTATTGTTTAGATAGTATTATTCAATTTATAAATTAATACTTTCACATCCTTCAGCAGATTCATACATTTAATGCAAGGGAAAATAGTGCATAGTTAACATGGAGGAGACGAGGAGAAAGCTGCACAAGACTCCGACTGAGGAAATCTTCGGAATTCCGGTGCAAATTTGTGATTCAAAATGTAAATTTTTTATCTGCATGTCACAGCCCGAGTCAAAATACGTTGTTTTCTGTTCCCACAAGGGAACCCAATCCTTTCCCTCCAATTCCATTCCTTTCCTGACTGCTCAGCCTGGTTAAGCAAAACCTTTGGGTGTCCTCAGCTCAACCAAGCATTCGGTTTCAAATATCTCGTGCATCAGCAAAACCACTTCCTTCCATCTCATCGACACCTCCACCTTCTCTTCTCCGCCCCCTCCCCTCCCCCCCTCCCCCCCCTCCCCCCCACCCTCACTGCTGCCAAACAGCCCTTACTCATGCTTCTCTCACCACATGCCTTTATTTCCTCAATTGCCCAATCGATAGTTTCCTAAATTCCACTTTCCACAAACTCCAACTGGACCACGTTTCGGCATTCTCTCCCTCTCAACTGTCAATCCTTGCTAACCTACACTGGATGCTGTAATGAATTAAAAACCATTATCTACAAATATCTTTCTGCTACTTCTCTCATCCCCTTCTATTTCTGTTACCTCCTCCAGCCTTGCATCCTCTCCTGTGCGCTCTCCAGTTATGACTAGCGTTCTGGTGCATTTCCTCTTCCCTGTTGTTGCTGGATTTTTGAGCCCTTCTGCCATTCTATTTCCTACGCCCACCCCCCGCGCAAGTGGGTTTTTAGTTTTAATCAAGAGAGGCCTTCCCACAAGTGCTCATTGATTCCTTCACAATGATGGACTACACTTCACCGATCTTATCCCTTTCTTGCTTTAGTCTTTGAGATAAAACCTGTCTGTCACTATGAATTTATTGGTTTTGACTGTTCCTGCCCTGTTTATCACTTGCAACTTGTATTTAAATCAAAACTGTTAAATTTACTCAGACTGTTGCTATTTATTGCATGTTTTTCTTGGTGAATGTTTCGAGGAAGTAATGCTTTATTATGTTAAATATCATGTGCTTATCCTTGTTTTCAGCACTGTTTGTATCTTTTAGGGTTCTTGACTCTTATCTCGCTGACTGCATCATGACTAGTGTTACAATACTGATAAACTTTCCTGTTTTGTGTTTGGGCACTGCTTTTCAGCCAGCACCCTCCTTTACCTTGTTGATCACTCTTAATATGGGATTGCATGTTCATATATACATACCCTTGCACCTTTTTACATTCTCCCTGCAGTCAACTTAAAGAACATTCTTCCTCCTTACTTTGATATACTTTGGCTCTTTTTCAGTCTACGCTTTCTAATATTGTATTAATGATCACACTGCATCTTCCAGAATCTGCCTTTATAAGTATTTCATTTGCTGAAGTATTATTGAACACCACTCACCTGTTCAGTTTTTGTAAGCTTTGCCTTTGTTTCATTTGCCAGTCTTCGAAAATCTAAGTCACTGGGTCCTGAACCTTGGCACTTCTTAAATCAAAGATCACGCTGAACATGATCATTCTGAGGCCACTATTTTCACAAGAGTAGTCCTTCATCCATTTCCAGTGTTATCGGAGGTAACTTACCATTATCAAATTGGAATCATGTACGTTTCCTCCAATACCACTGGAAATGGATGAAGACCCTCGCTTGTGAAAATAATGGCCTCAGAATGATAGCTTGCAGATATCCTGACCATAGATCATGTCAAAGTCTCACTAAATTGGTCGACTTTGACTCTGAACAATTTGACCCTTTCAATTTGCTTTTGTTTTTTTTTAACCTCATTAAAATAACTTTGCTGTTTCCACATGCCTTTCTTATCTCCAAGAGTAAACTACCTTTCTTATACCAACCTTGTAACTTTTGGCAGGCTGAATATTTAAACTTTTTCCATTTAAAGGCTTCCACCCTTATGACTTGCCATTTGGCATGTGATAATCTCCTTAAACCATCACTTTTTCCGAATACCCCTTTACACTGCATAAAGTCATATTTCTGCTATTTCTGCTGCACTGCAGTTCTTTACCATCAACAGACTTCAGTTCAAGCACTTTGTTCTTAATGCTTTCATGTATAAACACCTCTTGGAGATCTGCTTCCTTTCTTGGTCCCTTTCTTTCACTGGTGTCTGGTTATTCTTCTTGTATCTCGTATTAAAGCCTTGCCAGTTGCTGAATGTGTTGAACATCCACCAAAACTGAACAGATTCAATATAGAAAATTGAGGGCTTATTTTGAAATAATGAGAAACTGTTCATACTGACAGGAATGACCAGAGCACACTGATTTAAGGTCATTGGCAAAAGAATCATTAGGGAAATGTGGAGATATTTTTAAAAAGACACAGCCAGTTAAAATGATCCGGAAGCCACTGGCTGAAGTATTTTTAAAAGAGCTTTGGATAAATGCTTGATGGAGAAAAAAATTGCAAACCTATAGGGAAAGTGCAGGGGCTGGGATTAATTGAACAGCTCTTTAAAAGAGCTGGCACAAGCACAGTAGGCCAAATGGCATCTTACGATATATGATTCTATGATTGAAGCTGTTATATGTTTGAACAGGATATTTCTATTTGCAACAATTAAATAATCTGGCAATGTTCTGAGCTCTCTTACATGGGCAGCTTGGTCACACTTGTGATGTTGATAAATTCTAAATTCAGAAGCTCACAAGTTCAAATCTCCTTTGGCATTTGTACTCCTCTAACCTCGCTGAGTAAGAATCGCCAGACATATCCTGTTTTGTTCTCTCTCGCTGTGCAGCAGCAGAGTGCCACAGAGACTGAATATTGGCATTTCATAATGCAAGTTGCACTCTGACTTCTCAAAGTCTCAACGTCTCATGTTGTTGAAAGCCAATAACCAAATGCAGCAATTTTAGGAAATTGTTTCATGCTTCATCCCAGCATCAGTCATTTAATCGTCAACGTCGGAGCTCTGAAAGTTGCCTTTGGAAACTGTTGGTCAAATTGCCATTTATTTCTCTATAGTGTACATATCGGTAAACTATCCACCTGAGCTCAGATGCAAGGGGGCTTCATCACAGGGTAGCATCTGTGTATCATGGCGATATGCAGTTGGTGTCCTTGATCATGCTGCTTCCTAGAAAACCCTGTGATGTCTCAAAACTCTCAAAATCATCCACAAGGATGATCTGATTGACAATACTCAGAAGAAAGGTAAGCAGCCGCTGGCTTGAATCTTTCTGCCTCATTTGATGTACCTGATTTCAGTTGGATTTTGTGTTTTTCTAAAGCACACGCTTGTTATGTTTGTATATTTCATAGATACTTTTTCCTCTTGGATTTCTGTGAATGGCGTAACTAAAATTAAAACTTAAGTATTTACAGATTGGAAGAAAGAGTTTGGGGGGTCATGATGAAGACCTCTCATATTTCCATGTATTTGGAAAATACAAGCAGTTATAACCCACTCAGCCCTTTAACCCTGCTCTCCCAATCTTAATTTCATTTACCCTCAACTTTTTGATCATTTAGCCTTCAATACTGTTATATATCAAAAATCTGTCCACCTCCAAAATAGGTCCCAAGAAAGATTACCATTGATTTTCCTCTCCCCTTTCCCTCTCCACATGCCTCCACCCCATGGAGAGCCTTCAGCCACACTCAAATTTTAGATCATTATCCTAGGCCTTCCATTTCCAGTGATGACAGCTATCAAATTTGAGAACCATCATCCCAAATGGGGGTGTCTGAAAATGAAGGGAGACATCAATTTTCAGGATTCTCACCACTTAATGGCCTGTCCTCATTTCCTGTAATCTGAGGGGTGACAATGCAAGGCCTCTTTCTTCTGGTCATACTTCCTGATAGGGTTCACCTAGCGTTGGGAAAAGAAAATGAGACAGGATGTTGTAACATAATTTCTGCTCCAGATGACTACGGTTTGAGTCCTTGAGTGGTCTTGGAGTGCAAAGTGGTGGCAAACTGTCCCAATCTTCCCTAAGGTGAAAGACTTGTTGCCTGTGAACCACAGTTCATAATTAGAGATGTCAAATGAAAAGAGGAAATTTAAACATGTTTTCATGCTGAGCGGATCATTTGGCACACATTATCAGGATATGCTGACGGAATGGAAATCCATGGATTCAAAGCAAAATACTGAGGATGCTGGAAACCGGAAATAAAAACAGAAAATGGTGGATAAACCCAGCAGGTCTGACAATCTGTGGAGAGAGAAACAAGAGTTAACACTTCAAGTCCATATGATCCTTCTACAGAACAGATTCAAAGTGTTGACTCTGTTTCTCTCTCCACAGATGCTTCCAGACCTGCTGAGTTTATCCAGCATTTTCTGTTTTTATTTGAAATGGATTAGATTAATTTCCATGAGTCACTGGAATATAGGGCAATTATTTCTAGAATCAGGGTGAGGAGGGGAGGGTTAGAGGACTCTTGTTAATTGTGACACTAATAAATAAACTTTAAAACATAAGTTAGTTCATGTATAACATACCTTTTGGGCAGTTAGGGGCGGCACAGTGACTAGCACTGCTGCCTCACAGCTCCAGAGACCCAGGTTCAATTCCCGGCTCGGGCCACTGTGTGGAGTTTGCACATTCTCCCTGTGTCTACATCAGTTTTGTCCCACATTCCAAAGATGTGCGGGTTAGGTTGATAGGCCATGCTAAATTGTCGCTTAGTGTTCTGGGATGCTTGGTTAGAGGGTTAAATATGAGGAGTTGTGGGGATAAGGTTTGGGTGGTATTGTTGTCGGTGCAGACTCAATGGGCTGAAGGCCTCTTTATGCAGTGTAGGGATTCTATGATTATCTATGACTCAATGGTCTTCACCCTCCCAGAATATTACTGTGTCACGGAAAGAGGTAAGTCAGCTACTTGAGTACAAAAGTGCAGATTGTCTGTCATCTTCCCTCTCATCCACCCTTCTTCTAGAGCAGCTTTCTGTGGCATAATGTGATTCTGTTGGTTTTGTTAACATGAGGTTTACAATGTGTGTGGTATCTCAGTCGACGTTTACAGAAAATATCATCTCTCGAAGGGATTAACTTTTGCCAATGCTAGATGACAACAGAACATTATTGGCTAAAGCTATAAGGGCTGGCATGTGGCATGCAACATTTGTGCCACACAAGTGCCAGGTAATGACCGTCTCATTAGAACGAGAGAAAATTTAACCATCAACCCTTCTCATTCAATGGCATCACTGTTGCTGAATGCCCCACTATCAACATTCTGTGGGGGGTGGGGGGGAGGTTACCATTCACCAGACACTGAACTGGACTAGCCGTATAAATACTGTGGTCTTGGTCAGAGGCTGGAAATTCTGTGGTGAGTAACTCACCTCCTGACTCCAGCATCTACAAGGCACAAGTCAGGTGCGTAATGAAATACTGTCCACTTGCCTGGATGAGTGTAGCTCCAACAACACAAAAAACTCAACACCATCCAGGGCAAAGTAGCATGTTTGATTGGTACCCCTTCCAAAAACTTTCACTCCCTCCACCACTGATGAACAGTGGTAGCTCTGTGTACCATGTACAAGATGCACTGCAGGAATTCATCAAGACTCCTTAGGCAACACCTTCCAAACATATGACTGTTACCATCTAGAAGGGCAAGGGCAGTTGAAACCTGGAAACACCACCACCTCTCCAAATCACTTACCATCCTTACTTGGAAAGATATCCCTGTTCCTTTGCTATCGCTGCTGCAAAACAAGCTGGGGCAGCATAGTGGCACAGTGGTTAGCACTGCTGCCTCACAGTGCCAGGGACCTGGGTTCAATTCGTCTGTGTGGAGTTTGCATGATCTCCGGGTGCTCCAGTTTCCTCCATTGGCCAAAGATGTGCGGGTTAGGTTGATTGGCCATGCTAAATTGTCCCCTAGTGTCATGGGGATTTTCAGGGTAAATACGTAGGGTTATGGGAATAGGACCTGGGTGAAATGATGGTTGACGCAGACTCAATGGACTGAATTGGCCTCCTTTGCACTATAGGGATTCTATGAAACGCTGGAACTCCCTCTCTAATAGCACGTGCACTCCAGACTGCAGCAGTTCAAGAAGGCAGATCACCCTACCTTCTCGAGGGCAACTCGGATGGGCAATAAATTTTGGCCTAACCAGCAATGCCCACATCCCATAAATGAATTTTTTTAAATATGTAAAATCACAACATGTAAATTATTTGATTTCTGGGCCCACTATGAACATTCTTTAACAAGCACCTCAAAACAGCTTCAAATTGTGCTGCTGGTAGTTGTGTGCTCCAACAGCTATATTTAAAAAGACCATTGCCTTCCTGGATATAGATCCTTTAACAGAGCTGGGAAATGGTGCACTGTCACTTTAAGAAATTTTCTTGATTTGCAATATTCGAGTTTTATGTGATTTCAAAATGGTCCCCTGCAGTTAAATGAAGAATAATTTCTCCTCTATGGTCAAAGTTCATTGGACCCTGATTTAAGGTTTAGTGGCCAGGCCAGTTGTTATCAGGTGATGTCTGAGGTTTGGGCACTCCCAGCAAGTCAGGAAGGGCAGTGTCACTGACTCACAGCTACTACTCACAGATAACAAATGCATCTGGACTCTCTCACATCATAATGCATGTGTGTTTGAATGCAAATTCAACGCTTGCCTGTCCCTTTCCTTACTAACTAGCCCCCTTTCCTCACTAACCAGCAGGCCCCCTTTCCTCGGTAAGCAGCCCCCATCTCCAACTCACTGAACAAATAGTATTTCTGAAAAATGTGCCAACTGTTTTATTGAGTTTGCATGATTTAAAAAAACCTTTTAGATGCTTTAAAAAAAGAGTGAAAAGCACATGACTATCAGTTGGCCAGCATGCTCTTCAGTTTTATAAATTGCTGTTTCTTTACTGACTGAATGCATTGATCTCTCCCCTCACTCCTCACAGAGCTGCTTTTGGCAGTTGAACTCCTAAGCTTTCAGCTCCGTGCTGTTTTACTCTTGTTATTTTGTGACTAGTTTCTAGTTTGAGAAAGTGGGGGCGAGGGAGGAGGAGGAAAAGCGAAAATGAAAAACTGTTTTCAGTTTCTTTCATGGCCCCAGGTTAACTTCATGACTGTTGAGGAAGTTACACCCAACTTTGGTTTGTGTTGCTGCTGTCAGAACATTAAAAAAAGTTGTATTCACTCTTAATATGTGGGGCATTATTGGCAAGGCCAGCATTTATTGCTCATTCCTAGGTGTCCTTGAGACAGTGGAGATGAGCCGCCTTGATCCCACAATGGCACAGTGGTTACCACTGTTGCGTCACAGTGCCAGGGACCCAGGTTCAATTCTGGCCTTGGATGACTGACTGCATGGTGTTTGCACATTCTCCCCAGGTCTGCGTGGTTTTCCCCTGGGTGCTCCTGTTTCCTCCCATAGTTAAAGATGTGCAGGTTAGGTTTATTAGTTATACTAAATTGCCCCTTAATATTAGGGGAATTTAGCAGGGTAAATGTGTGGGGTTATGGGGATGGGGTCTGGGTGGGATTGTTGTCAGCGCAAGTGCGATTGGCCGAATGGCTTTCTTCTGCACTAAAGGGATTCTATGATTTTATGATCCCTGGCTGAATTTCCTTCACACCCACGCATTTCATGCATCCCACCCCTTTTCCCAGGGCCACTGTGAGGTTAGTGTTACCCCACCTTTCAGCCAACTCAACACAGCATGGGACGAGAATGTATAACCTTGTCAGCGTTGAATGGCCAGTACCCTTCCAGCCACCTGCAACGGTGATTTATCTTTTTGCAAAACTGTTTTTGCCAAGATTTGATGTGCAACTTATCAATAGTCAACTGGGAAATGGGTGGATCGATTACTTTCCATATGATTAACATATATCCACAAGGAAGTTGAACATGACAAATTGGTATTGAAATGTGACTTTTTTTAACAATGACAAACTGTTGCTTTTCATTTGCCCCATCCCTTTTCCCCCCAAACCTGAATGTTTAATATAGATACACTTGGACTCATTCATTTGGTCAGTCTTTGGCTACAGTCTGCCCCGGCCCCCACCCACAAGAAGGTAAAACCAGGAAACTTGGAAAATGAGTGGAACTGATCCGCACTGGATCTTAAAATAGGACTCCAATTTGGACCAGTACCAATCATTTCCAAGTTTTACTGGTTTTCCCTTCCATTTGATTAAACATACAGTTGTGATGAATATGTATAATTCACCCTCCCCCCACTTCACCATCGTTGCCCAGTGCCCCCCGTTTTGTGTATTGGGTTTGTGTGTGTGGTGAGAGAAGGCGGGCTAAGCTCTTTATATTTCCTCCAAGTAATTGTTGGGTTACGGGCAGCATGCTGGACGGGAATTGCCTTGAAAGAAGGCTTCTCTAGATTCTTGCTTTGTGTATCAGACAAGCTGAGCGACTGTGGCAGCTGCCAAGTAATCCCACGCTGTGGAGAGAAAAACAGACTGGTTAGCCCGCCCCCACATCTGTAAACATATGTTATGTTCTGGGGATTTTTCCAACTTTTTTTTCTCTCTACCACGCACAAACTCACCCAAGCCTAGAATTGTGGTGAGCCAACTTCCTCCTGTGGCTTCTCTCTGGTCTTTCAGCAAAGTCATCTGCTGCCGGGAAAGGGGAGGTTTGTCTGCTGGCCCGTAATCACTGTGCCTAGGCTTGCAGGCATAGAGAGTAGGAGGGCTTAATCAGACAGTACACAATAACATTGGTATGTGGGAGTTCAAAAGGGTGTCTGCATCCTAGTGTGTCTGTCCTTAGTGTTTAATGTTTGGAAATGAGTTTGCACGAGCACAGTTGAATTACTGGGTTTGAGACCTTCCGATCATATGATATGTTTGGCTTTTTAAAAAAAACTATCATTGTGTTTAATTTTTATTATTCCTCAAGGTTATTTATCCGCCAGTTAAAAGCATGCCCCCTCCCATTTAGGATGGCTTAGTGCCACATTGGTTGCGAACTGTATCTTCCTCACAGTGGCACAGTGATAATGTCACCAGGTGATCCAGAGACCCAGTTAATGCTCTGAGGACACAGGTTCATATCCCACGACAGCAGCTGGTGGAATTTAAAGTCTAGTAACTAATAATTTGGGATATTAGAGATCTCAGTCATAGTGACCACAAAACCATTCTCAATTGTCATCAAAACCCATCTGGTTTGCTAATGCCCTTTAGGGAACTGAAATCTGCCATCCATAACCCAGACATGACGCCAAACCTACAGCAATGAGTTTGACTCGGAACTGGTCTAGCAAACCACGCAGTTCAAAGGCAATTAGGGATGGGCAATAAATAATGGCCTTGCCAGTGATGCCTACATCCCATGCAAGAATAAAGCATTTAACTCCTCGTTGTATCCTGGTCCTTTGCAGATCCGGATTTCCCTTTTTAGGAGATGCATCCCATTCTCCAGTCTCCGAGACTTTTTTCTCCATGCCTGAAAGGCAGTTGCAGTGTTTCCACAAAGGGTGGAGACTGTTCTCTCAGTTCCGTGAGATACAGATTGGCATCTGATTTAATGTTGTACCATGCTGGTCTCCTGACAAGGCCATAAACAATGGCTGTCAACTTGATTTAGTTAGTGTCTTCACTCATGACACAAACCAGCTAATCTGTAAACAACTAAATCACGAGTAAATGATACTCAACCACATGAATGCAGAACTCATGTTGACAACTTGGTGTGACAAGAGCCCTTTAGTGGAACTTTCACTTACTCTTCTTTACTGATACACACCCCAATACCTTGTAGGTCCCCCAAGACAAAACTATAAATTGTGTTGTCTGCAAGCTTAGTTAAGTTGGCATCTCTCGAATTGTGAGCAAAGCTGCCTTCATTACTCAAGGGTAAAATACCACATAGGTTGGAAATCTGAAATTAAAAAGACAAAATATTGGAAACACCAGCAACTGAGGTAGCATCTGTGGAGACAGAGTCACTATTAATGCCTCAGTCCGATGATCTTTCATCAGAAAGAAGGCACAGTGGTTAGCACTGCTACCTCAGAGCGCCCGGGTTCAATTTCCACCTTGGCTGAGTGTGTGGAGTTTGCACATTCTCCCCGGCTCTGATTTGGATTTCCTCCATGTGCTCTGATTTCCTCCCATGGTGCAAAGATGTGCAGGTTAAGTGGGTTATAGAATCCAACAGAGCAGAAGGAGGCCATTCAGCCCACCATGTCTGCACCAACCACATCCCACCCAGGCCCTATTCCCATAACCCCGTGCATTTATGCTAGCTAATCCCCTGACTCTAAGCGGCAATTTAACATGGGCAATCCATCTAACCCAGGCGTCTTCGGACTGGGAGGAAACCGGAGCACCCGGGGGTAACACGCAGACACTAGGAGGACGTGCAAACTCCTCACAGGCAGTGACCCAAGTAGGAATCGAACCCAGGTCCCTGTTAGCAATGCTAACTACTATGTCGCCTCCTGTTAGCGGTGCTAACTACCATGTCACCCTCACATTTATCAGCTAAGATAAATGTGCAGGATTGTAGGGATAACGTGTGTGAAAGATCCTGGGTAAGATACCCTGTCAGAGAGTCGGTATAAAGTCGATGGACTGAATGGCTTCCTTCTACGCTGTAAGGATTCTGTGATGGTATGAAATTGGGGAGATGTTGGAGATTAGCTGATTTAATCCGGGATAAGATAGAAAAGGAAGAACGAAAAGGAAAGATCAGTGATTGTGTGGAGTGGTTAAATGAGAAAAGTAGTGATTGGGCAAATGGTGGTGACATTGAGACAAGTATAGAAAGTAAAGAAGGTTCCAGAGGCAATGTGAACAGTTAAGAACGTTCAAGAGAAAATGAAAGCCGTAGTTGAGACATAAAGTTGTTAAACTCAATTCTACAGCCTTTTCAGCCTCTCAACCATTGCAATTGACCTGAAACATTAATTAACTTTCTCTTTCCACAGATGCTGCCTGATCTGCTGAGTATTTCCAGCATTTGCTGTTTTTTTTTCACTTTGCAAGGTCTGTAATTCTGATCTTTTGGAGCCACCCTGCTTTATACAATGTAGCTACTCACCGCCGTAATCATGGGGAGCACAGTTTTTATCTTTCATAGTAGTTTGAACATCTTGATTGCTTCCTATAGGGCTCACTGCATCCTGCTGCTGCTGTCTCTGCCTGCAGCAATATAAAGATTGCTTTGTGTGCTTTAGTGGTGATTGTCCCTTTTAAGGTCAACACAGTGGAAGAGGGTCACCTGGCATGAGGGACCAATTGGGACTGAGAGTAGATAACACAGCAGGGGGTGGTGGCCTCTTTTGGGCAGAAGACATATAGGGACCAGAGCAGCCAGGAGGGGCTGTTGGCCTCTGCACAGTTTTACCTTGTAATAAATACCTTTTGAGTTCCTGACAAAGTCTGCGAGCATGCTTCATTACAGCTTTCTTATTTTATTTTTCTGTAAGTGCTGATTGCTGGATTGAGCTTCATGACCATACATGTACGCAATTTCTGCGATCTTTATCCTTGATGTTCAACAGGGAATGTGAAATTGTCCCCCCTCACCCACCTTCCCCGTGTCATTCATTTAAAAGTAGGTAATTTGCTAATACTGAGCGATTACTTCTTCAGATGCCAGTAGTGGTTCAGCTGGAGTCTAATGGGAGTTAGGGTGCCAAGACTATTCCACCATTGCCAAGTGGTAAATTAATGATTTTGCACCACTGTGAGAGACATGGTATATAAATTAAATTAAGTAATAACCATTGCCCCAAAATCCATTGCGGTATGAACTCTTTACTTGGCCCTTGTGTCCTCGGATTAACAATGCCATTGAACAATCGATTGTATTGTGCTGGAAACTATTTGCATAGCTTCCTTTTGAGCCACATGAAATTGTTCTGCATAATGGTGCGTTGTGAGTAGGAGAGGTCACTGGTGGCTCTGTACTTGAATGGTTTATTTTAACATTTGTTTTGTATGGTAATGCTAGGAGCAGCAAAATATGCGAGTGATTTTGTTTGTGCACGGGACATCAGCTTTGATTTTAGTTTGCACATTTTCAATGTTAATAGGTTACTTATGATTAAAGTCCTTTGCCAAGTGTTTAACCCTAAATACTTCTGAGCTGTGTGGTGTTTCAGCTTATTTTTGGTGTTTGCATTTTTGGAAGATGGGTGTGAGTGGGATATTGCTCCCCTGTTTCACAATGCTGTGACCCGACGATGTTGGTTGTGGCTTTCGGCCTTGTAGGAATTTTGACTCAGATTTTTATTAAAGACTTTCATTCAAGTGCTGTCACTACACCCTTTGTCTTGCTTTTTTCCTCTGGTTTTCTTCAAGTTTTCCTCAAACCACACCTCTGTATTATCCTCACATCCATTTTTTTCTTCTTCTAGTTCTTTCTTTACCCTCAATCTCTCCTTCAGTTGTTGCCCAGATGAGGCTGCAAGGTCTATGTTTCCAATGTCTGCATCTGGCTGTCTTTCCCCGTCAAACTGTTCCGAGCAACCCCTTTGATTCCTGAATTGCTGCTCGTGATCTAACCCACTCATATTTGTCTTTCTGTCCATCCAGCTGATTCTCAGCATCTTCTGCCATCACCTATATTTCAAATGCTCCTTTCCTCTCAGCCTGATTCTTTTTTTTAAATTTATTCATGGGATATGGGCATCACTGGCTGGCCAGCATTTACTGCCCATCCCTAGTTGCCCTTGGAGGTCAGTTGGGAACTGTGGTTCTGAAGTTGCATGTAGGCCATACCAGGCAAAGATTGCAGATTTCTTTCTCTAAAGGACATTAGTGAACCAGATGAGTTTTTCCGACAATCAACAATGGTTTTGTGGTCATTAGTAGATTCTTAATTCCAGATATTTTTATTGAATTCAAATTTCACCATCCGTCATGGCAGGATTCGAACCCGGATCCCCAGAACATTAACTGTGTTTCTGGATTAATAGTCAAGTGATATCTTAACTATCACTTCACTAGGGCATTGCCTTCCCCACACCAAAGTCATTTTCAAAGTCCACCTCTCGTATCTTTGGCGTGCAGCACTCCACACGAGTGACTGTACTGGACATTTTTCAGCGTCATGCTGATTCTCTTCCATGGCCAGACCTTACTTCAATCACTGATCAGGCTTCTTGTCGAAACTAATCTAATCTGGATTATATTCTTCGTGTTTATCATTGAGCCAATATTTCAATTTATTAGTTGCCTCTATCTCGGTGCTTTTAATGTTGACTTTTCCACTGCCATATAGAGCTATAACGTTGGTCTTTTTCTCAGTTATGTTCAATCCTAAAGATTCAGTATTTTTTGACAAGGTCTGCCATAGTTTCTGGCTGTGAGTGTTGTGCCATCAGAATAGCTGAGATCCCACTTGCTGTGATCTCCTATGATGCAGACACATTTCTCTGGTAACTCCTCCTGCACCTTCCTCATTTATGGTTATTCTATTAGCTAGCCAATCTTCTATACATATAAATATGTTACCCCTTAAATGATGAGCTTTTACTTTCTACAATAACCTTTGATGTGGTTCCTTAAGAAATGTCTTCTGGAAATTTAAGTATTATATATCCATTAGTTCTCCTTTATCCACAGCACATGCAACTCCTTTGAAGAACTGCAATTAGTTAAGCGTGGTTTCCCCATCGTTCAACCATGTTGGCTCTGCCTGATCACCTTGAAAGTTTCTAAGTGTTCTGCCATGACATCTTTAATATTTGCTTCCAACATTTTCCCTATGAGCCATGTTAAGCTAACTGGCCTGTATTTTCCTGCTTTCTCTCTCCCTGCCTTTTTGAATAAAACCATTTTTCAATCTATTGGCACCTTCCCCCAATCCA
Source organism: Carcharhinus amblyrhynchos (assembly GCF_965287045.1). Taxonomy (NCBI): domain Eukaryota; kingdom Metazoa; phylum Chordata; class Chondrichthyes; order Carcharhiniformes; family Carcharhinidae; genus Carcharhinus; species Carcharhinus amblyrhynchos. The sequence goes on along the minus strand of NW_027649955.1, from coordinate 158,173 downwards.
GGGAATTTTGAAAAATTAAAGCCAGTGCATCAGTTATCTCACTAGCCTTTTAAGAACATAAAGAACATGAGAAATAGGAGCAGGAGTAGGCCTTCGAGCCTGCCCCGCCATTCAATAAGATCATGGCTGATAAGTGGATCAGTTCCACTTCCACTTTCCCGCTTTCTCCCCATAACCTTTAATTCCCTTGTCTATCAAATCTATCTACCCGTGACTTAAATATATTCAACGAGGTAGCCTCCACCACTTCAATGGGTAGAGAATTCCAGAGATTCACCACCCTTTGAGTGAAGAAATTCCTCCTCAACTCTGTTCTAATCTCTGTTCAACTCTGTTCTGTTTAAGAGCCTAGGATGAGCTCCATCAGATACTCACCAAGTAGTTAGCTACTTCCCTTCTTCCCCTAATGACACAACTCCCAGCACTCTGTTCAAAGTCGCACACCATGTTAAGCTGCACTGAAGTGGCTGTTTTTATATTCCTCTTGAGATTAAGTAGTTAGCTGACCCCAGTTACAGAATAACTGATTTAAGCTGTTTTCCTTAATTAGCTAGCTTCAACTTCTCTTGCAGCAGAGTCCTGAAAACCTTGCTTAAAGTTATGAAACTTAGAAATAAGAAAGTAAATTTCAGTTAGATGTTAAACACAAACAAAAATTAGATTTTTTTTTACAAAGATATTAATGCACCCTCATTCACCCTAGCTGCCAGCAATCAAGCACTTAACTGGTTAGTGGTGGGACTTCATTGGGATTAAGGACCCTGAGAGCAAAAGTTCCACCTGTTAGGTATTGCTAGCCAAATGTGGGGCAACTCTTATTGCATGGCAGTGCCACCAAGGCAGTGGTGCTGCTGGCATGACACCCACCTGAGGCAAGGTACTATTGCTGGATCCTAGGCTACAGGTATAACTAAGTGATAGCAGGAGGTGGGGTCACACTGAGGGAGAGAGGTCAGCAGCAAGGGCAGGGGTTGGCTTTCAGTGGGCCCTCATCCCTTCTCCTTGCTGGCTCCTTTGCTGACCAGGCACTGAATGTTGCCCTGCTTGGGTTTGGTTGCTGTGCTCCCTGCATGATGAGCCACTCTCCTGCCACTGGTTAATAGCAATGGTGGTGGGATGTGATCTTCAAGCAGGTGTTAACTGTCCACTTGAGGATCTCAGCATCAGAACAGCAAGGCCATCTAAGAGCCTTCCTGCCATGGACTTGATGTAGAGACGGGATGGCAGTGAGGTCCTGACTTACCACCCTGAATAAATGGCCCACAGCCACTAATTTCCACCCACAGTCAGTAATGTTTTCAAAAATAGGAAGGGCATTTGAGTCCAGCAAAGATGGTGACAGTATTGGATGATAGTTGGATGTTGTTTGTTTGAAGTCAAGCATGACCACTCAGTGATGTGGGAACTGTAGCACAGTCATCTTATTCATTCTTATACGTTTTATTGATTGAATTAACCATGCCCAATTATAACTAAAATATAGTTCATATGCTGTCTGTAAAGTAAGGCAGCTTTCACATTCATACCTGGTCTTGCTTTACCAAGTATTTCCTCGGTCAACCTGTGAATAGTGTGACAAACAACATGGGAGTAGGTGCAGAAGACATGATATCCAGGTTGTCTGTCACAGTGGCAGTGTTGATGAATCACGTGAGTTGTACCATCATTGAACACAGGCATTGGGGAATATGAGTCTATCCTGACAGTAAGAGGACAATTTTTTTCATCAATGTTTTAAAATTGACTTTGTTCTCTCTTGCTGTCCTTGAAAGTTGAAAGCAAATGCAATTAAACTGATTGGGGATTCTTGGACAAACCCCAGCTGAGATAATTACTGGAGAATCTCCGTATCCATAAATGGTCACATTTATTGGAATTTCTTGACACAGGCCATTTGATTTGCTCTGGGAGAAAGAGTCCTGTTGATGTACTACCATCACCAGCAGCGAGGGGAGAAGATAAAAAGACATGCCAGATGCTTGAATCTGTAGTGTTGCTTTTTGATTTTTTCAAGAGATATGGGAGCTGTAGACAAGGCCAGCATTTATTGCCCATCCCTATGTGCTCTTGAGAAGGTGGTGATGAACTGCCTTTTTGAACTATTTGTAATCCTTGTGGTGTAGGTACATCCACAGTACTGTTAAGGAGTTCTAGGATTTTGACCAGCAACAGTGAAGGAACAGTGATATATTTCCAAGTCAGGACGGTGAGTGGCTTGGAGGGGAACTTCCAGGTGATGGGGTTCCCATATATCTGCTGTCCTAGTCCTTCGAGATAGTAGTGATCGTAGCTTTGGAAGGTTCTGTCTGAGGAGTCAGCGTGAGTTCCTGCAGTGCACCATGTGGATAGTACAAATCTTTGTACATTGGTGGTAAAGATAGTGAATGTTTGTGGAAAGGATAGCAGGTAAGAGGACTTGTCCAGGACTAACTTCTTGAGTGTTGTTGGAGCTGCACATCCAGGCAAATGGAGAATATTCCATTACACTCCTGATTTATACCTTCTAGATTGTGGATAAGCTTTGGGGAGTCAGGAGGTGAGTTACTTGCCACAAGATTCCTAGCCTTTGACCTGCTTTGGTAGCCACAGTATTTATATGGCAAAAGTCCAGTTCAGTTTCTGGTCAATGGCAACACCCAGGATATTGATAGTGGGAAATTCAGCGATGATAATGCCATTGAACGTTAAGGGGTGAGGGTTAGATTCTGTCTTGTTGGGTAACATGGTAGCACAGTGGTTAGCAGTGCTGTCTCACAACAGCAGGGACCGAGGTTCAATTCCATCTTCAGGTGATTTATCTGTGTGGAGTCTCCATGTCTGTATAGGTTTCCTCCCACGCTCCAAAAATATACTGATTAGGTTGACTGGTCATGCTAAATTGACCCTTAGTGTCAGGGGGATTAGCAAGGGTAAATATGTGGGGTTATGTGGATAGGGCCTGTGTGGAATTGCTGTTGGTGCAGACTGGATGGGCTGAATGGCCTCCTCCTACCTTGTAGGGATTCTAAGATGGTTTTTGCTGGCACTTGTGTGTTGCGAATATTATTTTCCAGTTGTCAGCCCAAGCCTGGATATTGCCGTGGTCTTGCTGCATTTGGACATGGATTGCTTCTTAGTATCTAAGGAGTTGTGAATAGTGCTGAACATAGTGTGGGGACCCCCTTCACCTCACCACACTCAATATCCTGAACAACAGCATTGCTGACTACTTAAGGTTCCAGAGGCACAAACACTAAGGTGGAGATAGCCTGGATCTTCCTGTTACTGTTAACATTCTTTCCGTCACATGGCTTACCAGAAATCTCTTCCATTCTTCCTGTCTGTCATTGGCATCTGCTTTGACCACATTATAAATGCAATTTCTTTGGCCTTGATATCCTGGGATAGGATTCCATTTTGGAGCTTCTGGCTCAGATTGAGGGAGGGACGCTACCCACTGTGCGACATTACCTCCCTAAATATTTATTAAGGGCAGCAAAATATAAAACCCTTCACATTCTAGTGATCATTTCAATTTATGTAGAGAATCCTCTGCCTAGTCTGTTTTTCAGTAAATGGAATCATATTATCAGGATGTAGTTAAACTTGATTTCAGCTTGTTGCTTGATGCAAATAACTCTCAGATTTCATTTGTGTAGCGTATTAATGAGAGTTTTAAGGTAGCTGTCTTGCTGAAACCTGCAATGAACTGTACAAATTGCAATGACTTGCTTGAAATTCATTCACCCATTCCCTTCCTTTATCTTTCCCTGTCTTCTCTTTCTTCCTCATCGCTCCTCTTTATCCCTTTCTCTTCCCATGTATGGATTAGCAATGTGTAAGATCTTGTTGATTGAAGTGGTTGAAAGATTCAGTGAGTGAGTCTTGAAATAATTTTTCTTTGAGTTGTATTGTGTGCATTGTCCGCTCCAGTCTGAATTGCCATTTCCCTACACAATTGAAAAGAATAGTATTTTCAATCAACCCTCCCTCAGGAGCTTAAAAAGTTGAAGATCCAGGAGAAAACTCTTCTCAGCAGAATTTAAATTCCTACATCATCTTCCAAAATGTGCCCTATCTTTTTTTGGCAGGAAGAATTATTGTACAAGAGGCTTGGTGACACAAAGCACGTTCCAGGTTGCTGACTTTTCCAGGTTATGTTTTGGAAAAAGCGAGGCAGATCACTGAATATACGGGGTGGTTACTAATTGAACATTCTCTCTCCCATTTGGATTTCTAGTGATTTCCTCTGTGTCCTCTGTACAATTTTGTATAAAGACAAGGATTATTTGCTTTGAAAAGAGAAATTTGTTTTCTAAATTCATTTTCAGGATGTGGGCAAAGCTGGCATTTGTTGCCTATGCCCAACAGTTCTTGACAAAGCAGTGGTGAGCTGCCTTCTTGAACCACCACAGTCCCATGTGGTGAAGTTATTCTCATAGTGCTGTTGGGGGTGTTCCACAATTTTGACCCAGCCACAGTTAAGAAATGGCATTGTGTCTTCAGGTCAGGATGATGTGTGACTGGAGATGGAGGTCTTGTCCTTCTACTTGGTTGAGATGACGGGTTTTGGGGAGAAAAATTGTGTTGTAATGGATTTCACTTTGATTTGATTTATTGTCACATGTATTAATATATAGTGAAAAGTATTGGTTCTTGTGTTATATGGACAAAGCATTGAAAAGGGAAGGAGAGAGAGTGCAGAATGTAGTTTTGCAATCATACCTAGAGAAAGATCAACTTAATATAAAATAGGTGTATTCAAATTTCTGATGGCAGCAGGGAAGAAGCTGTTCTTGAGTTGGTTGGTACATGTCCTCAGACTTTTGTATCTTTTTCCCAACGGAAGAAGGTAGAAGAGAGAACGTCCGGGGTGTATGGGGTCCTTAAATATGCTGGCTGCTTTTCCGAGGCAGCAGGCAGTGTAGACAAAGTTGATAGATGGGAAACTGTTTTGCATGATGGACTGAGCTTCATTCACGACTCTTTGTAGCTTCTAGAAGTCTTGGTCAGAGCAGGAATCATTCCAAGCAGTGGTACATCCAGAAAGAATATTTCCTATGTTGCACCTGTGAAAGTTAATGAGAGTCGTAGCAGACATACCAAATTTCCCTAGTCTTTTGAGAAAGTAGAGGCGATGGTGGGTTACTTTGCGGGATCTAAATGCTATAACGTGAAGATCTAGCTGTAGATCCTCACACTTCCCCAACTCACCCACTCATTTACAAACCATCCCACTGAAATTAATAAACTTTTTGAATCTCTCCTTCTGCTCCAGGAACGGAACCTGGACTGGTTTCCTCGCATGCGGGCCATGTCACTGGTCAGCAGTGATGCTGAAGGAGAGCAAAATGAGTTGAGGAATCTACAGGAGAAGCTGGAGTCCACAATGAAGTTGGTTACAAACCTATCTGGCCAACTGTCGGAGCTAAAGGAACAGGTAAGCAAGAAGGTGTCTTTGAACTGTAAATTCTCAGCTTTAAGTAACCTCCTAACAAGGATGATGAAACACCAGGAGGGATGCTGCTGAGACCCAATAAGAACCTCAAGCAGGGAAAGAACCAATGAATGGATTATTGCTTAGAACAAGTATTGGTGTCTATATTCCTGTAGTCACAATCAGCACTTTCATGACATGACAGTAAATCATGTAGCACAGGTAAAGGTTAACTTTACTGACCCATTGTGTGTCTGCTCTTTGAACGAGCTATCTGATTATCCGTACTATCCTGCTTTTCCCCATTCCTGCAAAATCTCCCCCTTTGATTCAATTTGTTTTAGAACATTACCACTGAACCTACTTTGGCCAGCCTTTCATCATCTCCTCTGCATTTTTTGCCAATCTTTATTCTATAATTACTCCATAAAGACATCTCATAATGTTGAATGCCTTGATTAAATCTCCCCTTAACATTCTCTGCTCTAAACTGATGCAATAGCAAATATTCAAATCTTTCCACGTATGAGGTCTGTCCCACCTGCTAGTATTTTTCTCTTCACTCCCACCAAAACCTTGACATAATTCCTAAAGTTTCCTCCTTTAAATCCTTCATCTTTTAGGTTCAATGTCCTAAATAGCTTAATTGAAATCTGAATACTATCTTGGAAACTGAATTCTCAGCAGTTGTTCAGGCAACATTTGGATGATTGTACCTATAATCTGCCAGATAGATAACTGCAGGCAATCAGCCCTAGCAATCTTCTGATGCTAACTGAGCTTCTGAGGAAGTATGGAGTGGAGATGAAACTTTCATGCAATTGCTTTCCTTCATGACTTCTTGCGCTCGCTTTCTTCTCTGCACACTTGCTCGTGTGTGCCTGCTTTCTGTTGGGCTCTCTCTCTCGCTTTCTCTCTGGGGCACACTCGCTCTCTCTCTTTGGGGCGCGCGCGCTCTCTCTTTCTCCCTCTCTCTCCCTCCCCGGGGCGCATGCGTGCTCTCTCTCCCTTTCCCTCCCCCTCTCTCTCTCTCTCTCGGCCTCAAGCTTTTCTCTCGGGCTCTCAGTTCTCGCTCTTTCTCTCGGGCTCTCTCGTTCTCGCACTCTCTCTTGGGCACTGTCTCTCTCGTGCTTTCTCTCTCAGACAGTCCACTTAAGTTCCTCATTCTGATTCTGTCACTGTTTTACCCATGGCAGTGGGAGGTCCAATTCAATAGTGGTCAATAGTCAACAAGTTTTACTTTAAGGCTGGGGCAGGTGTCCTTGTGCCAATCAAAGGCCCCCCTCCGCTAGAGGTCATATCCACCCTTTAACCCTGTCCACCCACTGACTACGTATACACTGTCCCCCGCCACCCTTGTCGCTGGCAACTGCCAGCTAGGCCCTGCCGATATCCTGGACTTGCCTTGAAGTTCGGCTCTGTAACCACCTTTTGTTGGTGGGCTGGCTGTAGCCACTGCTTGAACTGGGTGCTGCTGGAACAACAGAGCTGCTGGTGATTCAGGTTGACCTGTAGCTTTTGGTAAGGTGGGATCTCTTCCCAGATGTGGGGGATAGGCAGTAAAGTTGGTCTTAGGCAATTAATGCTGCTCCTAATGTAAAATAGCTGTGGGCTCTGTGTTTTGGTGGAGCTGCTTCCCATACTGATTTTTTTAAGCTAGGATGGTTGCGCGGGGAACATGGGGCCCTTTAAAATCCAGCTTTAAGCACTCAACTTGCAATGGCCTTGAACCTATAATCTTGTGACTCAGAAGCAAGGGACCAATTTATACCAAGCTAATAAGGACAATGTCTTTCCCCCAATAAATGCCAGGCCAAAAAGGGCAGAAATTCAGCCAGTGGAAATTTCAACCCATCAAAGTGGCATGGTGGCACAGTGCTAGGTACTGCTGTCTTATAACACCAGGGACTTGGGTTCGATTCCGGCTTTGGGTGACACATTCTCCCCGACTCTTTGTGGGATTCCTCCGGGTGCTCTGGTTGGTTTTAGCATGGTTGATTGGCCATGCTAAATTGCCCCTTGGTAGCCCACAATGTGTGAATTAGTGAGATAAATATGTGAGATTACTGGGATAGGACAGGGGTATGGGCTAGAGTAAGTGCAGACCCAATGGGCTAAATGGCCTGTAGGGATTCTAAGAACACAGAGATTCAGTTTGTGTTTGTTCAGTTTAGCACTGTTGCTCTTCTAATATCTGACATGCAGATCATTTTATTTTCAGTAAATTCTGTTGTAAGTGCTCAGTTTTCCTTGTTTTGTTTTAATGCGTACAAAACAAAACCTGCTTGATCAGAAAGAGGAAGCACCTTCAAAGTGCTAATCTTCGCAAGGCTAAAAATGGCTTTGAGTTTTCATTCACCTGCCATGTAATTCAGACAAAACCAAGACAAGTTGTACTCCGCGTGATCCATTAACGGAGACAGACCTGCAGATCAGTTCCCTTTCCTTTTCACCCAGACATACTTCCCCAAATGTAATTTTACTTTCATTGTGTACTGTCTGGTATTAATCCTTTGAATCTGGCCATCCTATGTCTGCCTCCGAAACCCAACAATGTTGCACAGAAAGTACTGTGGGGGGTTAGTGGAATGGAGAGCATACTTTAAACTATAACTACCAACTTTTCCAAAACAAACTGTATGTAATTGGTGATCAGCTGGTGCAGTGATGGGCAACCGAGACTAGTGAGTGGGCTGGATGGCTGGCCCTCCTACATCGCAGTGGGCCACAAGAATGAAATCAGGCTTGTTCTCAAATCATGAATAAGATTAAATACATTTAATACACGCCGAATATTTCACGAGTTATAGAAAGTGCTTAATCGTTCATATATTAATAGAACTTTCATCAACTTCAAATGGTAAAACAAAAGAAATATTTACACTTTGGACACGGAAGGAGCGCACGACTCTCATAGTCATTGTTATGTGCAATCAGCATGCACCTGACTTCACTTACCCTTGCTTTATGTATGTAACATTTCAGTCATACTGATAGGAAAAACAACATGGATGAAAAATCAGCAGAATGTGGCAACCCTGTGCATGGGCAGTGGTCAGCAAAATGTCTCGTGGGCCACACTTAGAACCCAGATGGGTTGAATGTGGCCCCAGACTGCAGGTTGCACACTATTGATTCGGTGCCTCTCCTAATGTCCAGTGGCTAAAAATTTCACCATTTCACTTCAGAAGGTCTGTCCAAAATCAGTCCTCCCATAACTGTGTACCGAGGTCAGAACTCCCTGCTGTTGCCTTTCCCTCCTGTCACCAGCATGTACATATCTCACGTTCATTGTACTCACCCAGAGATTTATTGGTCTTTTCTATTCACTGTATGAACTGCCTTGAGATGCTTCTCACCGGCTACTCAATGTGCCATGGCCAACATTGAAATCACTAACTTGGGGCTTTGATGTGATTGCTGGAACCAGGAAGCCCTCACCAAAGACTCTATCTCTACCTGAAAGCAAAACAGCACCAATGCCCTTGCAGAAAGAGGATTGCGGGGGGCAAAGCAACTTAAACTAGTATGGCCATAGGGTGTGGAAAATCTTGGAGTCTGAACAGGGAGAGCAAGGTAATAAAAGCTATTGCTATAGAATCCAAAGGCTCAGCAGAGTTAAATAGAATGGAAATGTTATCAGAGGATAAAGGGAAAGAAAGAGAGCGCAAGAGAAGGGAAAAAAACTCTTGTCAAAGGAAGTAACTGTTTAACAATTGAAAATGAATTCATAAAATCAGCTAAAGGAAAATGAAATTGGAAAGAATTGGAGACAGGATTTGGAGATGTATGTGAGAAAGCACAAAGCATCCAACAAAAAATTGGAGTGTTAGCAATATTAAAGATTGAGGAAGATAATTTAGTAACAATAACCAATATGGCTGAGATATTTGGAAATAATTGAGATATTCATATTTTCATGGATGAGAGAAGACACGGAGCTGGAAAAGATTGTATCATTACTTTAGAATGTGAGGATGCCCTGGAACTTTCATCAAGATTAGACCCATTTAGATAGTCAGGAAGAAGAATAGGAAGTAGTCTGCATTGCAGACCAAACAGCAGGAATGGGCTTAGGGTTAAGATCAGCAGACCATTCCAAGACCTCTGCAAGAATGAGAGGGCAGCAATAACCAACAGCTGAGAGGTTATACCCGGCAGGAAAAGGTGAATCATCTGGGTCTTTATCCTCTTGGGTGACCAAATGGAGATTTTAAAATTGTGTAGCTTTTGATAGTCTAGACACAAGAGAGAATGTTTTTAACTTTTGGGGAAGAACAAACTTAAGAGGCCATCCCTGTAAGAAGGTCTCTAAGAAATCAGATGGGAAATTCAGAGGGAATTTTTTCAGCAAGAGTGTGGTGAGAATGTGGAACTCAGTACCGCAGAATGTGGTTGAGGCAAATAGTGTTGATGTAATTAAGGGGACATGAATGAGGGGGAAGGGAATAGAGGGCTATTCTGTTGAAGTTAGATGAGGAAGGATGGGAAGAGGCTCGAGTGGAAGGTAAACGCTGACATGGACTGTGAGTAAACTAGTCTGTTTCTATGTTGTATAGTCAGTACATTTACTAGGTGAGTTCAACAACATTAAGTAATCTTGAAATAAAGATAACCATATGTCCAAGTCAGAAATTCACCTGCTTCCTAAATCAGTATGTTTCCAATCTGACAGGAAAAGAGAGCATCACTTAACTTAATTCTAGGAAATGAATGCGGCAAATAACTAATCCATAAACAGATTAAATTTTGGGAGCTGATTCAACTTGGCAACCAAGAAGAATGAGCGAAAGGTAAAAGTGACACACTGTGAAGAGGTTAAGTAGAGTGAACTGAAGAGGGAGCTGCCCGAAATTAACTGATGTGGAGATGCCGACATTGGACTGGGGTAAACACGGTGAGAAGTCTCACAGCACCAGGTTGGTGGTAAACGCCACTAGCTTTCGGAGCGCTGCTCCTTCATCAGGTGAGTGGGGAGTTCCTAAATTAACTGGCCAGAGAAGTTAGAAGACAAGTTGCCATTCAACAATGGGAAATAGTCAAAAGTGAGATGCGTAGATTCTCAATAAATGTACTTCCATACAAAGGAAAAAGAAAAACATCAAAAATGAGGGTCTATGGATCGAGTGTTCAAAATCCTAAATTGAAACTTGAAAAAGAGGCACATCATAATGTAAACCTAAGTGAACAGTGCGTTTAAAAAAAAAACACAAGGAAGATAGAACAAGTGAAAATGGAGATGAGAAAAGGTATAAGTGAATGTGAAAAAGGCTAAAAGCTGAAAATAATGTAAAAGGAAATCTTTTATATGATCAATAAAAGAATAACAAGAGGACAACTTGGGGAAGAACAAGTCTGATTGTTGAAAACAAAGGTAATTTTCAACAAATATATTGCACCAGTTTTTGGTAATGCTGATGAAAGTGAGAATGTAGTCCCAGAGGCGGGGGTGCAGTGAAGATACAGGACAATTGTCAGAAAGAATACAAAAGAAAAATTAAGGAAACTATGGATCAGTCGTTTATGGGCAAACTCTCAGAATCCATTATTCAAGATGGAATTAACATTTAGAAATGAAAGTTAACCAAGGACACACAGCATGGGTTTGTTAAAGATACGTCATTCTTGACGCACCTAAGAGTTTGTATTGAAGAGGTGACCAATTTGACAGATAAAGGAAATGCAGTACATTATTCCCCCCTCCTCAGCATGGCAGCATTTGCCATCCAAATTCTCCCAGCCTGCCAGTGCCCTCCTTTTGCCAGTCAGCTAGCCAATCAACCCAGACTGCTGCTGCCCATGCTGATTCGGTGCAATCTGAAATGGGCGTAAAAGGGAATTCTAGGTTGTCCCTCCTTGTCCTCCTCTCCTGCCTCCATCTTCTTCCAGCTTCTTATCATCTAGTGGTGGCAAGAATTGTTCCTCATTGAGGTAAGTATGTGTGGCCTACAGCATACCACCACAAATCTGGCAATCACTCAGCTAAGTATTGCAGGGCTCCTTGGGGGAAATCCAGGCACCAGAATGTTTGTTCCACCATGCCAATGGTCACAGGAGATGGAGCAAAACCCCTTTGGTGGAAGGGCGGAGCAGCAAAGAACATCAATTTTGAATGGAATTGAATTCAATTAATTAATATGGAATTGAAAGTTCATCTCAGTAATAGTGACCATGACAACTATCATCATTTGTTGTAAAAAATCCATCTGGTACATTAATGTTCTTTAGGGAAGGAAATCTGCTGGGCTTACCCAGTCTGGCCGAGACGTTACTCCAGACCCACAGCAATGTGGTTGATTCTTAACCGTCCTCTGAAACAGCAGAGCAAACTACTTAGTTCAAGGGCAATTAGGGATTGGCAACATCCCAGTGACATCCACAAGAAACTTAAAAATGGCAATACTGGTGTCAAATCACATTGACACCTTTATCTGCTTACGCTGCAAACATCCAGACAGTGTTCACTGTGTGCATTTGCTCTTGTACCAAGATATCATTTTGCCAATCTGAGGGTGCTCATAATGCCCACAGTAAGGGTGCTACCACGCACTATTTCTCAACCAGGATGTTTTCACTGCAGCTGAGATGGTTACGGGCTGACCTCTTAGAGTTTATAGAGTTTAATTGAAGTCAATAATAAAAGGTTATTTCCATTGATTGGTGAGATAATAACAAAAAGGCACTGCTTGGGCTAATAAGTGGCAAGTAAAGTTCACACCATATAAGTGCCAAGCAGTAACCATTATCAAGAGAAAATCTAACTAACTCCCCTTGCTATTCAATGACATTACCACCGCTAAAACCCCCAGCCTGGGCATTACCATTGACCAGAAACTGAACTAGCCCAGTCATATAAATACTGTGGTCACAAGAGCAGGTCAGAGGCTGGGAATCCTGTGATGAGTAACTCATCTCCTGACTCCCCAAAGCCTCCTACATCATCCAACATTTATAAGGCTCGAGTCAAGAATATGATGGCAACCCTCCACTTGCCTGGATGAATTCAGCTCCAACAACTCCAAAGAAGGTTGATACCATCCTCGATAAAGCAGCTGCCTTGATTGGCACCTCATTCACCATCTTGAGCATTCACTCCCTCCACCATCGATGCTGCTGCCATTGTGCAATGTGTACCATATACAAAATCCACTGCAGCACTTCACCTCCTTTGACATCACCTTACGAGCAGGTGACCTCCACTGCCCAGAAGGATAAGTGCAGCGAGCACATGGGAACACCACCACCAACAAGCTCCCTCCAAGCCACAAATCATTCTGACTTGGAACCACATTGCCATTCCTTCATTGACAGTGAGTTTAAAAACCTGGAATGCCCTCCTCACAGCACTGTGGGTGTACCTACACCACATGGACTGTAGCAGTTCAAGAAGGCAGCTTAGCATCACCTTTTCAAGGTTAATTCGGGATGGTTAGCAAATGCTGGCATTTCTAGTGACACCCACATCCTGTGAAAGAATAAAAGAAAAACAAAGTCAGTAAAAACCTGAAAGGTTAGCAAAATACTTTGTAGCAATTATTGAACTTTGTCTCGTTGAAGTATGTCACTTATTTAAAAAGTCACTTTCTAAAGCACGGCATAGTAGTGTGGAGAAGGAGGAGTGTAGGATTAGAATGTAAATTTAAAAAAAGCGATCAGACAGATTTAGTGAGAGATTTAGACTGGCAAGGGGACTGTTTTTAGATTTGGAATGGCAATGTAGTGTAGTGAACTGCCTGGTTACCAGAATGTGCCAGCTCTCACAGCTTGTTGGTGTATTTTTGTTATTCCATGAGGATATTCCTGTGTAAAGTCCTTGTGGTCTTCCCTCAGCTGGCATTCATAGCATTGCTTTCTAAGTGCCAGTTTTCAGCTCTGTGGCACCCGTGCCCTCTTCAGCACAATCTTCTAACCATAACGTTGTTACTGTATGAGACACCTATCCTTCCAGATGTCTAATATCCGGGGCATTCTCCTAACGCAAGCACGGAAGCATATACAACCTCCCATCCCACACATCAAGTCCAACTCTTAGTGCCACACAGAAGCCACAACTGCCTGCTAGCCTTTCACGTGCTTCTTATTAACCTTCTCTGATGGATCTTTCCTCCTCAAATGATTTCTGTGATGTGTTAAAATCATTTCTTCAGTGACTGAGGATTGAGACTGAGTGAAAATCGAGACATCACCTTCATTAGCTTCCAGTCATTCAGATCAATGCCTCTTTCAGATAGAACAGGGAATAACAAATGAATGAGAGCAGGAATTTCATCCCTTTGATCTGTGTTTTTGAAAGGTAGGTGCTGGCTCTAATGGAAATTAACCTAAAGTTCATTGGCTGCTGGTGAAATTGTGACCCCATGCCAGTGAACTCCTCGAGGGTGAAGGTGGCCTTGTGTGATGAATTGGCAATCTATTGATGAAGAAAATGGTGTGGGATGTAGAATGGCAGTCAATTCATTATCACCTGCTTGTTACTGTTGACCGAGCCCAGATTCACTCATCCCCAAGTGTGCTGCTTAAAAGCAGCCCTTGAGTTGGTTGTGCCTTTTGTGTCGAGGGGGAGTGCACTTTCACTCTCCACACCATTAATGTAGACGTAATTCAATTAATAGTTGGCTGTACATTTTAGTTCCAAGTAAAATTGTTCTTGCATCAATTACACAGAAGCATACATAGAAACTAGAAGCAGGAGTAGGCCATTCGGCCCTTCGAGTCTGCTCCACTCTTCATTATGATCATGGCTGATCATATTCAGTATTTGGATTCCACCCCTGCCCCCTTTATTCCCAAATGCCATATCTAATTCCTTCTTGAAATCACACAACATTTTGGCCTCACTACTTTCTGTGGTAGTGAGTTCCACAGATTCACCACTCAATGTGAAGAAATTTCTCCTCATCCCAGTTTTAAAAGGTTTACCCCTTATGCTCAAACCATGACCCTTAGTTCTGGACTCCCCTACCATCGGAAACATTCTTTCTGAATCTACCCTTTCTAATCCTGTTAAAATTTTATAAGTTTCTATGAGATCCCCTCTCACTCTTCTAAACTCCAGTGAATATAACCCTTAGTCATTCCTCAGAAGACAGTAATGCCATTCCAGGAATCAGCTTAGTAAACTTTCACTGTACCCCCTCTATGACAAGTACATCCTTCTTCAGATAAGGATACCTGAACTGCACGCAATACACCAGAATGTGGCCTCACCAAAGCCCTATATAATTGCAGTAAAACGTCCCTATTTCTATACTCAAATCCTGTAACTATGTGAAGGCCAACGTATAATGTGCCTTCTTTGCTGCCTTCTGTATCTGCATGCATACTATCAGTGACTAGCACGTGTGGACTCCAGGGTCTTCTGAGTATCTACCTCTATCAATTTGCACCCATTCAAATAATAATGTTTTTGCTGCTGAAGTGGATAACCTCATATTTATCACATTATACTCCATCAGCCATGCATATGCCCACTCACTCAGCTTGTTCAAATCATGCTGAAGAATCTCTGCATCCTTCTCACAGCTCACCCTCCCACCCAACTTTGTAACATATGCAAATTTGGAGATAATATATTCAGCTCCCTCTTCCAAATCATTAATATATAATGTTAGGGTCCTAGCACAGATCCTTGTGGCACTCCACTAGTCACTGCCTGCCAATTAGAAAAACACTAATTTATTCCAACTCTTTGCTAACCAGCTTTCTATCCATCCCAAGACACTACTCGCAATCCCATGTGCTTTAACTTTAATAGTAATCTGTTATGTGAGACTTTATCAAAAGCCTTCTGAAAGTATAAAAAAGCCATATTCACCGTTCTCCCTGTTCAACTCTACTGGTTACATCCTCAAAGAATTCCAGTAGATTTGTCAAGTATGATTTCCCTTTCGTAAATCCATGCTTGCTTTGTCTGATTATACCACTGCTGAGTTAATGCTGAATTGTGAAATCCTTGATAATGGCGCTAGCTACTTCTCCAGTACTGACATTAGGCTCACTGGTCTATAGCTCCCTGTTTTCTCTCTACCTCCCTCTTTGAATAACAGGGTTACATTAGTGTTTTTGTTAAATTCTTTGCCACAAGCCCTCATTCCAAGACGCCAAACGAGTGGGGGCATTGCTGTGAGTGCAGCTGCAGGGATGCACCAGGAATGTAGTGGGATCTTGGTGCATTCCATTCTCTCCTAGTCAAACTATCCAGCTAAGATCTTAAACCTGTGACATGAATATGGCCACAGATGCTGACTGCTCTATTGAATGGTGTTTTATACCAGCAAGGTACTCTTTTTGATTCCCTCCCTGCCCTCTCCTTTTTTTAGTATTTAAAAAAAATTGATGACAGCAGAATCTGTAACACACAATCTGTGGCAAGGCAGGAGTTCATAAATAAAAACGTGTGGCAGCTCTTGTGTATCAGTGATTCAGACAACAACCTTAAAGGTGGATGTGACTCATCTCTCAACCTGCAAGAACTGAAAATAAATGGCATTTACAGTAAGCTTGAGCCTTGAACGTGTAACTTGAAACTCAGGATCTCCTGCCTAATCTATCTAATGCAGTAAAATCACAGCTTTTCTGAATGGGGGCAGCAGTTACAAATCCCCCTTGAACATCCCACAACCCAAAGTGAAGCTAGAGAAAAGATAACATCACAATGGGCCCACTTTTCGTTTTTGCAAGTCATTCTACTGATGTCAAGGTTGTAGGAAGGCAAGCAGAAGAAGCTTCTAACCCATCTTCAGAGTGAGGTTCGTTCTGTTTGCAATATGCTTAAAGTTTAAAAGCAAATGACTGCAGATGCTGGAAATCTGAAACAAAAACTGAAAATGCTAGAAAATCTCAGCAGCTCTGACAGCATCTGTGGAGATAGAACTGAGCTAACATTCCAAGTCCGTATGACCCCTTAACGTTTGGTTATTGTGAAGAAGATTTATTTTGAAATTGAGCATTGCTACACTTTTGCAAGATGGGATCATTGCTGCAGCTACTAAGATGCATCCTACCAATGATTAACGGGTTTTAAATGTCATGCAGTACTGAGAGTGAAATAACCACATTGGTGGTAGCAGACTTCTTGAGTAACAAATTTATAGGATTACTTCAGCTACTGGTCACAGCTGAAAGTAGTTTGCAGAGGATACAGTTGAGAGTGCTGATGATGGAGTACTGGTGTGAACAAATCAAGTCTGTGTAATGTATTTGAAATACTGTTCCAGACTCGTGACTGTCTTCTGCGTCATACAGGTGTACCACCTACCCCACTTTGAGCACTTAGTTTGAACGTGATGGGAGTTCCATGATGGCTATGGTCAGATCATCGGAAACGGTGACAGATTACAAAACTCATGAGATGAATCGAACTTGGGGTATTTTTCTCAAATGGTAAAGTGGCACAGAGAAAGGTTAACTTTTTTTTTCTTGCCATTGCTGTGAAAGTTGCTGAAAGCTGGTGAGACCCTGTAGTTCCAGTAAATCAGGTTAATGCGGAAATGTAGGAGGAGCTCTTGTTCTGATGTAAAAGGGAAATAAAGTCCTTTGCAGCAGCATTGTCACCATGCGTGAGTGTGAAATCTTAGCCCGTGTTGTTTAAGTTTTCAGTTTTTGAAGAGAAGAATGATGGAATTGTGCAAATGTTAGTGTATGTTAACATGGGTTAAAAATGTAAGATATGATTGATATTGCATCTTAACAATTGAATTATGTTTTTGTTCTTGACCAGGCACTTGATGGAATTGTCTCCTAGCGCCAGGTAGAGTAGTTGATGAGCCTAGTTAAGTTTTAAAACTCCAACGCCTCCATCGTCGCCAAAACATGAAGTGTTGCAAGTTAAGCAAATTAATTTATATTTTGCATTAATGGAAATCCCTGAGTCTGACAGTCCTATTGGCCACATTTGGATCAGTAAAAGTCTCTGCCTAGTCTGACCTTCACTTCCAATTGCTGTGGGGGCTAAAATGGGGTAAGGAGGCCATAGAAACAGGACTACTAAAGGCTTTTTTCTGTGTGGCTGATTGTAAGATTTTCCCTTCCTGTACATTTTCTTTTCTCTCTGTTAAAACAGATGATCTGTACGTGGAGAAAACACAAGAAGCATAAATAGATAAATTGACTGGAGTCCTTAAACAATTCTGGAATAAAATGGCTGCATACAAATCTGTCCCAGTTTCAGTCCAAGAATATAACAGAATTTTCATTGGACTCAGTTTCAAAGCAAATCCAGCATGCAGAGCCAAGAAGAGTAGGCATGCACCGCTGACTCTTTACTTCCACCCTCTCCCAGAGCCCTCCTCGAGTGGCAACCCTCAGTTTCTTTTTGATGCCAGGCAAATTGCCTCTGGTGACATGGCCTTTATCGACAGCTTAGCCAGGGTATACAGTTGAGGCCTGAGGTCCAGTTTCTATCAAACCATAGACCTCTTGGTTTGGGCTAATAATTGTATGGCACCAAATCTTAATGAGCCCAAACTAATTCCTACTTCTACATGTATATCAAAAGTAGAGATGTTTTACTGCAGTAATACAGGGCCTTGGTGAGACTACCTTTGAGATTTGTGTGCAGTTTTGGTCTCCCTACCTAAGATGATATACTTGCCGTAGAGCCCACTTCGGGAGTGGTGGGACTGTCTGAGAAAAGAGATTCAATTGACTCGGCCTGCTGGACAGATTAGATGCAGGGAGGATATTTTCCCTCACTGGGGAATCTAGATAGATTTTTTAAAGATTTTAGTGATATCAAGGGGTCTGGGGAGAAAGCAGAAATATGGCATTGAATGGCAGAGCAGGCTCGAATGGCCTATTCCTGCTCTTAGTTTCTATGTATATATGTTTTTTAATCAAAAACCTTGAAGTTCCCAAATAACTTATGCCAGGAGTTCAATTTAGATTTTTTTTTGTGGGGGGTGTGGAGGGGGCGAATTTTTAAATAATTGCTTGGTTTTAGAGTCCTATTACTCTTTCCAGAAGGAATTAAGAGCCTCAAAAGCCTGTTATGGTCAAAGTGTACGCCACATTCATTGATCCCAACTCACAGGAAAATGGTTTGTCATTCTGGACATTCTCAAGACCTTGTCCTCAGCCAGACCATTCCAGCGGTTTCATCGATGCCCTTCCTCCTCTTGTACGATCTGATGTGAGTCTGTTTAGTGAGTATATAGTGTTCACACCATTCATGACTCCTTCAATTATTAATCAGTCCACGAGACTCAACAATAAGTCGTGTCTGGAAGTCTCTCTGCACAGAGACATTAAGTTCCAGGGTCCAGCAGCAGCTCCAGGTCGGACAGTGATTTGCGCAGGTGAGCTGAGATCATACAACAAAGCCATTCAACAGGATAATGGTAGTTGAGTCATGCTCTGCATTCAGCTAGAAAAGCCAGGGGAGTAGAATTGAAAACCTCTTGAAACTCTAGAGCCAGAGCCATGGAATTATCTACTTATATTAATACCTATTAAGAGAACAATGGAAGTCACTCATTTGACAGGAAGAACATAGAGTGACAATACAAAATAAGGGCTAGAGTCTAAAGGTTGTGCACGAGCTAAGGGACCTGGAGGTGTATGTGAGAAAATCGCTAAAGATGACAGAGCAGGTGAAGACTGAAATTAAGAAATGGGAGTATCCTAGGCTTTAATAATATTATTGCTGAACTTGTACGTGACATTAGGTAGACCTCAGCTGGAGTATTAGCTGGAATTTGAGCTAGATTCTGGGTACAAAACCAAAGGAAGGGTGTGAATGCATTGGAGAGAGTGCCAAAGAGGTTTATAAGAATCTTTCCCCAGAAACTTCAATTATAAGTTTAAATTGGAGATGATAGGACTCTTCTCCTTGGAGAGAAGAAGGGTGAGAAAGGCGGTGCTCGACAGACTGGAGGGGCTGATTGTGGACAAGTCCCCAGGACCGGATGGAATGCATCCGAGGGTTCTGAAAGAAATGGCGGAGGTGATAGTGGATGCCTTGGTGGTTATTTTCCAAACGTTGCTGGATTCCGGGGAAGTGCCGGATGATTGGAAAACGGCTAATGTTACGCCGTTGTTTAAGAAGGGTGCCAGGCAAAAGGCGGGGAATTATAGGCCGGTTAGTTTAACGTCTGTGGTAGGTAAAATGTTAGAATCTGTCATTAAGGAGGAAATTGCGAGGCATCTTGAAGGGAATTGCTTGATAGAGCAGACGCAGCACGGTTTCATTAAAGGGAAGTCGTGTCTGACAAATTTACTGGAGTTCTATGAGGATGTGTCTAGGGCGGTGGATAGAGGAGAGCCGGTGGATGTGGTCTTTCTTGATTTTCAGAAGGCGTTTGACAAAGTGCCTCAAGAGGTTATTGCAGAAGGTCGAGGGACATGGAGTTGGGGGTAGGGTGTTAGCGTGGATAGAGGATTGGTTGTCAAATAGGAGGCAGAGAGTGGGGGTCAACGGGTGCTATTCGGATTGGCGGATGGTGACTAGTGGAGTGCCCCAGGGGTCGGTGCTGGGGCCTCAGCTTTTTACCATTTATATAGATGATCTGGAGGAGGGAACCGAGTGTAGAGTGTCGAAATTTGCTGATGACACCAAGATTGGGGGAACGGCAAATTGTGCGGAGGGTGTGGAGAGTCTGCAGAAGGATCTAGATAGGCTGGGCGAATGGGCCAGGAAATGGCAAATGGAATTTAATGTTGGCAAGTGTGAGGTGGTCCACTTTGGTAGGAAGAATGGTAGGAAGGACTATTACTTACGGGGCGAAAAACTGCAGCAGGCGACGGTGCAGAGGGACCTCGGGGTCCTTGTGCATGAGTCGCAAAAACCCAGCTTGCAGGCGCAACAGGTGGTCAGGAAGGCGAATGGGATGCTGGCCTTCATAGCGAAGGGGATTGAATATAAAAGTAGGGAGGTCTTGCTGCAGCTGTATAGGGCATTGGTGAGGCTGCAACTGGAGTACTGTGTGCATTTTTGGGCGCCGCACCTGCGCAAAGATATTTTGGCCTTGGAGGGAGTGCAGAGGAGGTTTACTAGGCTGATACCGGAGTTGAGGGGGTTGAGCTATGAGGAGAGGCTGAATAAACTGGGCTTGTACTCGTTAGAGTTTAGAAGAATGAGAGGAGATCTCATTGAGACGTATAAGATGATGAATGGGATGGATAGGATAAAGGTGGAAAGACTTTTCCTGCTCAAAAAAGACAATAGGACTAGGGGGCACAGCCTCAAGATAAAAGGGGGGCGGTTTAGAATGGAGTTGAGGAGGAACTTCTTCACTCAAAGGGTGGTGAATCTCTGGAATTCTCTGCCCGTTGAAGTGGTGGAGGCTGCCTTGCTAAATATTTTTAAGACGCGGTTTGATGGGTTTTTGATAGGAGAGGGGATTAAGGGTTATGGGGAGAGGGCGGGAAAGTGGAACTGAGCAGCGACAGATCAGCCATGATCTTATTGAATGGCGGGGCAGGCTCGAAGGGCTGGATGGCCTACTCCTGCTCCTATTTCTTATGTTCTTATGTGAGAGATTTATCGAGGTGCTCAAATCATGAGATTGGACAGGAAAAAACTGTTTCCACTTGTAAAAGAATCGCAGATAAGAGGGTACAGATTTCAAGTGTTTTACAAAAGAAGCAAATGTGATGAGAAAAAACTTTTTCACACAGCAAGTGGTTGAGGTCTAGAATGCACAGCCTGGGAGTGTGGTAGAAACAGGTTCAATCGGGGCATTAGATGGTACTTTTGAATGGAAGCAGTGTGCAAGGGAAAGGCAGGAGTGTGGCACTAAGACATAATTTGTGTTTGGAGAGCTGGTGCAGACATGATGGGCTTCATAACAATTCTGTGATTTGTCATTTGAGGCTGTCTCATTGTGTTACCTAATATTCAGCTGAAATCATGACTTTTTGTTATGTTTTATTATTGTCACAAGTAGGTTTGTAACACTGCAATGAGGTTACTATGAAAATTCCCTAGTCGCCACACTCTAGTGCCTGTTCAGATACACTGAGGGAGAATTTAGCATGGCCAATGCACCTAACCTGCATGTCTTTCAGACTGTGGGAGGAAACCAGAGCGCCTGGAGGAAGCCTGCGCAATCACAGCAAGAGCTGAAGACTCCACACAGTGACCCAAGCTAGGGATCGAACTTGGGTCCCTGGCACTATGAGGCAGCAGTGCTAACCACTATGCCACCACGATGCCCCTATTGTAGGCAGTGGCAGTTCAAATAATGGTTGAAGTTCCTCCTCTCCCAGAACGTATGAACTTTTTGATGAATAACAACTCCCATTGTTGCTGTTACAATCCAGAGGGACATTGCTGACAGGGGTTGCATTATTGTTGACTTGGTTTCCTTGACTATGCAAGATTTGCCTCATGGAGTGACTCCTTCATTGTCTCACCATAGAAATGACTATAAAGTGTTGGAGGTTGTGAAAGGCACAGTATAAATACAAACCTTATTTATCTATCTTTCTATGGCACTTTGAAATGAGGGCTTCTTCCAACCAATGCAAGTGAGATTAGCAGAAAACAGTGCCCTAATTACTCTTGAATCTGATGCCAGTAGATGAGGTTTGATTGGCAATGTGCAAAATGTAAATCAAATTACATGGCCAGTGCCTGAGAGAAAGTGAGTGGTGTGGATACAGCCCATATAGTCCAACTTGAAAGGAGTTTGCACGTCCCAGATTCAGATCTATTTTATTGAATATTCTTTCCTCATAATTTTGGGGAATTTCAAGAATTGTTAATAAATCTAAAATTAAATCTCCAAGAATGGTTTTACAAACAGGCCACACTAGAGCTAGGTTCATATAGTTAGATCTTATGAATGGCAATAGATCTGTCTTTGAGGTGGGGGTTCAGTTTCACTCTGATTTCCAAATGACATTGCATTGAAAATGTTCCTGCAAGCCAGTAGGATGCAGCGAGATTGGAGAAAAGCAGAAAAGATGCTGCAAGTTCAATATGGAAATGTAGGTTGCCTTCTTACAGCATTTTCCTAAATTTTGTGTTCTGTGATAATTGCCAACATTGGAGGCCTTCTTCCGACTGTGCAACTTAAAGGCTAAATGTCTCCCACTATCGTCCACCTCAAACATCCTTTTGAGATGTTGCAAAAGTCTCATTCTACTGCTGCAGGCTCAATTAGTCAGCTTGTTCTATTCCATTAATCCAAGAAGGGTTTATAACCCAGCAGTACAGGATTACAGTTTTGCGATTCCAAGCTAATCTGTGAGATTTGGCAAACCTGCTCCTCAAATGCAGCATTACTTCTCGCTTTCCTCAAAAATTTACAGTTCAGAAAGAAGCACAGTATGCAGACCTTAATGTCTCGTTTCCAATCTTTTAATAGTGTAGAACTTGAGTATTATGGAGGACAAAGAGATATGCTATCAAAACTCTTCATCTTGCAATCATAAGGAAAGCTATGCAAGATAAACAAACAGTAAAGGTAAGAACAGTTTATACTGCTTGAGAAGAGAGTGTGGATAAGTTGACAAGTGGACTTTGGTCAAGGCATTGCCCACGGCAATCAGAGTTGACCTGCCTGGTTTGAATTTGAAGTGCAAAATGTTAATGGTTCTCTGCTTTTGCAATCCCTCTACCAAGCAGAGTCTACTTGCCAATCGATCAGCATTCTGTTTCCATGCAATATAAATTGTTGTTCCATTTTCTGCTGGATTATCTCTAAGTTTACCTGACGAGTGCAAGACGAAAAGCTTTGTAACTATGTCTTTTTTTCTCAATAATTTCCAATCTTAAACAGGAATCCTCAAATTTAATCTTTTATTTTCCCAGAAAGTCTGATTCGTCCTAAGATTGAAAAAGATGCAGGCAGTATTTTGGCATCCCCTTATTAGATGAGGAAGTTTTGCTTCCCAGACATGTTGCAATCCACCCATTTTCCAGCCATCGGGTTCATAAAAGAAGGTTGCAAAAGATTTATGAGTAAGAGGAATGAGGTAAACCACCCACCACCCTACCACCCTCCCCAACCACTCCATATGTTCAAACGAGTTTGAAACTCATTTGATTTCAATGTGAGAAACATTAAAAGCAGCAAAACCAAAACAAGCTAAGAGTTTGGCCATCCTCTTCTCCCTTCAGTCATTCTTGCTGATCATCAGTGTAACCTGTTGGATTTGATGATGTGTTGTTGGCTCTAAAATGTTTCCTTAGCTTGAAATCTGTCTAAATAATCTTGATGTAAATGCATTGAGTGGAGCTCTGCATGTTTCACCTTGATGCTTTACTGTTTCCTTCCTGGCTCATAGTCACACTGAAACTGCCAACTGTGTGACAAGATCAACTATTTTCTCTTCCCCAAGAGCCACCTCCATTTAGAAAAGGTAGAAGTGTCTAGATAAGCAGATCCTCACCTAACGATAGGTTGGGAACCAAAAGAAATTGGGGAGATATTAAATGGGTTTTTTGCATCCATATTTACTAAGGAAACTGTCATGAAGCCTATGGAAATAAGGCAAACAAGTAGGGAGGTCATGGAACCTATACAGATTAAAGGGGAGGAAGTGCTTGCTGTCTTGAGGCAAATCAGAGTAGATAAACCCCCAGGACTGGACAGGGTATTCCCTCAGACCTTGTAGGAGACTAGTGTTGAAATTGCAGATATATATAAAATGTCAGTATCCACAGGTGAGGTGCCAGATGATTGGAGGATAGCTCATGATGTTTAAAAAAGGCACAAAAAGTAATCTGCGAAATTATTGGTCAGAAAGTTTGACGTCAGTAGTAGGTAAATTATTGAAAGGAGTACTAAGAGATAGGATCTACAAATACTTGGATGGACAGGGACTTATTAGGGAGAGTAAACATGGCTTTGTGCATGGTAGGTCATGTTTAACCAATCTATTAGAGTTTTTCGAGGAGGTTACCAGGAAAGTGGATGAAGGGAAGCAGTGGATGTTGTCTACATGGACTTCAGTAAGGCCTTTGACAAGGTCCCGCATGGGAGGTTAGTTAGGAAGGTTCAGTCGCTAGGTATACATGGAGAAGTAGTAAATTGGATTAGACATTAGTTCAATGGAAGAAGCCAGAGAGTGGTAGTGGAGGATTGCTTCTGAGTTGAGGTCGGTGACTAGTGGTGTGCCACAGGGATCAGTGCTGGGTCCATTGTTGTTTGTCATCTATATCAATGATCTGGATGATGATGTGGTAAATTGGATCAGCAAATATGCTGATGATACAAAGATTGGAGGTGTAGTGGACAGTGAGGAAGGTTTTCAAAGCTTGCGGAGGGATTTGAACCAGCTAAAAAAAAATGGGCTGAAAAATGGCAGATGGAGTTTAATGCAGACAAGTGTGAGGTATTGCACTTTGGAAGGACAAACCAAGGTAGAACATAAAGATAAACGCTAGGACACTGAAGAGTGCATTAGAACAGAGGGATCTGGGAATACAGATACATAATTCCCTAAAAGTGGTGTCACAGGTAGATAGGGTCATAAAAAGTGCTTTTGGTACATTGGCCTTTATAAATCAAAGTATTGAGTTGGAATGTTCTGGTGAGGTTGTATAAAACATTGGTGAGGCCGAATTTAGAGTATTGTGTGCAGTTTTGGCTACCTAATTACAGGAAGGATATTAATAAGGTTGAAAGAGTGCAGAGAAGGTTTACAAGGATGTTGCCGGGACTTGAGAAACTGAGTTACAGAGAAAGGTTGAATAGGTTAGGACTTTATTCTCTGGAGCATTGAAGAATGAGGGGAGATTGGATAGAGGTATATAAAATTATGATGGGTATAAATAGAGTGAATGCAAGCAGGCTTTTTCCACTGAGGCTAGGGGAGAAAAAAAAGAGTGAAGGGAGCAAAGTTTAAAGGGAATATTTGAGGGGGGGGGGGTTCTTCACACAGAGTGGTGGGAGTGTGGAATGAGCTGCCAGATGAAGTGGTGAAAGCGAGCTCACTTTTAACATTTAAGAAAAACTTGGACAGGTACATGGATGAGAGGGGTGTGGAGGGATATGGTCCAGGTGCAGGTCAGTGGGTCTAGGCAGAAAAATGGTTCGGCACAGCCAAGAAGGGCCAAAAGGCCTGTTTCCGTGCTGTAGTGTTCTATGGTAGGTTTGGAAGCACTGGTTAACTTTCAGAAAATCTTCTTCCTTTAGTGAGCATGTTACCTCCATTTGAGCCATGCTAATGGCATAATCCCTTCTTTAGCCCTTATTCAGAGTTTATTATATAAATCACCAAGTTGTGTTGACTCATAAGGCAGTTGCTTGCAGCCACAGATGGGAGGTGCATCCAGCTTTGTGAATAAGAACATAAGAAATAGGAGCAGGAGTAGGCCATCTAGCCCCTTGAACCTGCCCCGCCATTCAATAAGATCATGGCTGATCTGAAGTGGATCAATTCCACTTACCCACCTGCTCCCTATAACCCTTAATTCCCTTATCGATCAGAAATCTATCTACCTGTGACTTAAACATATTCAACGAGTTAGCCTCCACCACTTCAATGGGCAGAGAATTCCAGAGATTCACTACCCTCTGAGTGAAGAAGCTCCTCCTCAACTCTGTTCTAAACTGTCCCCCCCCCACTCCCCACCTTATTTTGAGGCTGTGCCCTCTAGTTCTGGTTTCCTTTCTAAGTGGAAAGAATCTCTCTGTCTCTACCCTATCTAGCCCCTTCGTTATCTTATGTCTCTATTAGATCCCCCCTCAGCCTTCTAAACTCCAACGAGTACAGACCCAATCTACTCAATCTCTTCTCATAAGCTAACCCCCTCATCTCTGGTATCAACCTGGTGAACCTTCTCTGTACTCCATCCAAGGACAATATATCCTTTTGCAAATAAGGGGACCAGAATTGCACCCAGTACTCCAGTTGCGGCCTCACCAGTGCCCTGTACAGTTGCAGCAAGACCTCCCTGTTTTTATATTCTATCTCCCTCGTGATAAAGGCCGACATTCCATTCGCCTTCTTGATCACCTGCAGACTGGGTTTTTGCGATTCGTGCACAAGGACCTCCAGGTCCCTCTGCACAGTAGCATGCTGCAACTTTTCACTATTTAAATAATGTTCCATACTACTATTATTTCTTCCAAAGTGGATAACCTCACATTTGCCAACGTTATAATCCATCTGCCAGGTCCTCGTCCACTCACTCAGCCTATCCAAATCTCTGCAGACTTTCTGCGTCCTCCACGCAATTTGCTTTCCTACTCATCTTTGTGTAATCAGCAAACTTTGTTACCCTACACTCAGCCCCCTCCTCCAGATCGTCTATGTATATGGTAAACAGTTGAGGCCCCAGCATCGATCCCTGTGGCACGCCACTAGTCACCAACTGCCAACCAGAAAAGCACCCATTTACAGTAACTTGTTTTATAGAGCACCTTGAGAGCAGTATAACACCCCAAAGCTCGTCAAAGGTATGTTATCAGACAGTTGATATCAAACCACAGAGAGACATGAGTACAGGTGAGTGGGCCACCAACTCCATGGAGGCTCCCTGTGCCAACCTTGCAGGGTGGGGGAAGAATCAGAGAAATCGGGTGATCCATAGTCCCAAGAGGAGACTATGGGCAGAGAATACCCTTCTGGAGCACCCTGCCAACTTTCTGGTCCAGGAGCTCACCCAGTCCTGTCAGCAGCCAATCAGGAAGCTGTCCATGGGGGAAAGAAATCACTGATCTCGTTCTGCTGCTCGAAACTGTGGGATAGGGACCCCCATAATCATCCTGATTGGGGCCCCAAAGTCCATCCTGTCCATGAACATTAAGTGGCACCTGATCCATTTGAATTAATGACTTCTTACATGGATCATTTTTAATGGTTCATGTGCTGCATTTTGACCCATTTCAGTTTGGACTGCCAGTGTGCCACTTCTGAAGATTTTGCCTGGAATTCTATCCTATGTGTCTATCAGACGATTGTAATGCTGAGGTTTTATCTACAGCCACGTGCTCTTTAAAAGGAAACAGTGCTTTTGTTGATATTTAAAGTCAGACATTGCATGCCTGATAGAGCCAAGGGCATTCTTTGTTTTCTTTGATAACAAATCTTAGCGGTAAGAGGTTTGAGTAACACAGTCTACTGGGCCAAGAAAACTTGGCCTCAATTTCCCCCTTCCCCCATACCCTGTTGTAATTCAGAATTTTCACCAGCGCTGAACTTGATCCTGGCTGAAAACTTGTCTGTACTTCTGGGTTCAGTCCTTAAAATGGCTTGGCTGAGTGTCAGGCAGACCTACTGCCTGAAAACTGGTGCTCTCACCAAAGAGGGGAAAGTTTCTTTTCATAAATTCACAATAAGTGAACAAATTAGATACCACTGTTCATATTCCCCAAACGTTCCAAAGAACTTTTGAAGTTTGAAAAAAAAGCCAGAAGAACTGAACAGGTCTGGCAGCATCTGTGGAGAGTCAAACAGAGTGAACTTTATGGCTGTTCTTTAGAACTGGAAGTGTGGTCACCTAATATAGGAAATGCGGCAACCAATTGTGCACACAACAAGGTCTGATGATCAGATACCTAATGATGTAGGTTGAGGGATAACTAATGGCCAAGACAGTGATGTTCTTGGCTGGTTGGCTATTGTCACAAGTCTCCATCAGTCCAGTTGCACCAGAAACCTCTCAATTTCATTGCCTGAGATATGTTAAAAAGTTGCAAGCTGGCCTTTTACAGATCTTTTGATCTGAAGTGTCTGTCCCCAGCTTCTAGTTTGTGTTCAGCGCAGCTTCTGGTTGGGGGAATCCCTGTGAAATGACATAGTTGACAATATGACATCACTCTTTTGTCATTTCGCTATGGTGTGAATGTTTCCATCGAGGAACATAGGAACATGAGTAGATCATTCAACCCTTCGAGCTGATCCGCCATTCACTTGGATCATGGCAGATCGGCATCTCAACTGCACTATCTGCCTTTGCTCCATATCTCAAGGCACCCGCACCAAACAAAAATCTATCAACTGGGGGAGGGGATACTGTTCCTGACTTCTAGTGTGAATAAATTTATAATTTAATGTCCCCTTGTTCTTGATTCCCTTACAAGAATATATACAGTACATATGTAGAAACTACCAAAACCTTACTAACATTTTAAACCTCTGGGAATATGCATTAAGTGCAAATTGGGCAGGAACTTGGCATTCTTATTTTTGCATGGAATGTGGGCATTGTTAACAAGGTCAGCAACTGTTGCCCAAGACGGAGTTGCTTGCTAATTACTGAAGCTAGCTTTCAATTCCAGATTAGTTAAGTGAATATAAATTCCACCAGCTAGCTGCTATGGTGGGTTTTGAACCCCTCTCTCCCAGAGTATTAGGCTTGGCTACTTGATTATTAATCTAACAATATTATCAGCCTATTGCCTCTCCTTCCTAGAGTCTGCCCTTTTGCATTTCCCCAACACCCCAGTGTTTGACTCCCAGCTGATTCTGTAAAGGAGAAAGGGTCCTAGCTAGTCAGACCCACCAAGAACACAAATCTGTTTGTGCAAATTGCAAGAGTGTTGGATGATATGCAGTGAGCCTCCGTGTGCCAGGTAGTTGACTGAAAATGTAGCTGTAGGAAACATAACTGATTTGATATAGCAGTTCCAGTTTGAGTTGAGAGACTATTCTACTTCACAAAGTCTTGTACATTGAGTCAGAAGGTCCCACATTCACCTATTCTGTGATATTTATGTGAGGGTTGAACAAATTAGAGCATTTAAAGACAAAATACTGCAGATGTTGGAATCTGAAACAAAAACAAAGTGCTGGAGAAACTCAGCAGGTCTTACAGCATTTGTGGAGAGAGGATAGAGCCAATGTGTTGAATCTGGACAACCATTTGTTAGAGCTGGAAGTTTATTTAGTTTGCACCAATAATGATTTGACTGATTTCAACCTTCACACATAAAGCTCTCCCCTTACATTCCCTTTGGTTTTCTCTTTCCAACCAGACCCGAAACTGCAGCTCCACTTTGTTCTATGTTCAATTTTCTTTTTGTATCATTTTAACTTGATTCATGTCACCCCCATTGCTGCTGTCGTTTTAAAAGGTCATGGGCAACATGAAGTGTGAAATATGTGAGAGAAAACCACGTAACACCTATGGCACCAACTACTAAAAGGGGACAATGACTCCCCTCTTTGACTGCCTGCTAATTTGGATGCGGTGTATGAACTATTTAAAGAATGAGGAAGAGTGTCCCAATTAGCAGACAGCCTCTGTGGGGTAATGTAGACAGCTGCATCTGCAGTACAACAAAAACTCAGGATGTGTACAAACCTATAATAGCAAATATAGAAATCCTGCAAAAATGTAAACTGCTCGGTCGCTAATGCATTGTAATTAAGCAGCTGTTTGCAGTGCTATTTTCTCTTTAGATTATAATAATTTGCTGTGCTAGAATGTACAATTATAACCTGCAATAACATTTATCTGTTTATTCACACTACTAATGTG
This sequence comes from Carcharhinus amblyrhynchos, assembly GCF_965287045.1. Taxonomy (NCBI): domain Eukaryota; kingdom Metazoa; phylum Chordata; class Chondrichthyes; order Carcharhiniformes; family Carcharhinidae; genus Carcharhinus; species Carcharhinus amblyrhynchos. Next base: position 128,381 of record NW_027649955.1, on the reverse strand, counting down.
TAATGTGGATCACACGAGAAGTAATAGAAGCATCTCCATACTTTAGTAATCTGTTTGAGCTGGCCAGATACAAGTGATGTCAGGAGGTTGGATGAGCGTTCCATTATCAGATGATCTGCCAATGTAAACCAGCTGACTCAAATCCTCCAAGCTACTTTAATATGCTGTGTTTCTGAGAATATAAATTTCTCGAGAAGTAACATTTTAATGGAATGTCTGGTGTGTGTGTTTTTTTTGTTAGATGACTGAGCAAAGAAAGCAGAAGCAACGAATCGGCCTCCTTGGCCATCCTCCACACATGAACATTAACCCTCAGCAACCAGCCTGAGGAGTCGACGGCACTTTGGATCGAAATAGATGGGCTCAGGATCTTTCACCCAACTACTGAACCAGTATAAGTCATCAAAATGTTTACTTGTGCGCACCATAGGAATAATTGACACTTCTTAGTCTTGAGGTTTCTTGCTACTATACCTAGATCCCTAAGGAACCATTTTCTGTCACGCTCGTTGGCATATTCTGCTTCCATTGCTGCCAAAGAAGGAATTCCAAGTGTTCTTTAAAGGTCTCCATTTGGAAGCAGCAGGGTTGTATAATAAAACTAATAAGCACATTTGAAGAGCCGACTGGTTAAGATAATGGGTAGGGCAGAGGTTTTTGTATGTACAGAAAAATAGTTGTGTAACCAGTATTTAATGTCCTATTTTTGTAAGTTGACTGTGCAATATGACTAATGAATATGCAAATACTCTATATAACTTTGCATTTGTAGATGAGCACTGAAATGTACTACCTGTGAAGAGCCACATTGTCTTTTGCTAAACGAATATCCACCTGTTTATTTTCTTCGAAGCTGGGAAAGGAAGAATGAAAAATTTTGTATATTTGCTGCCTTAGTTTAGTTTTGTATAAGTACCTCAGTTTACAGATGGCAGATAAGTCCGTGACCAAGACAGTAGTGTTAATGACAGAAAATATACACAAAGCACTAATATTAAACAAGTCAAGCGTGGTATTGACAGTTGTAAAATGCATAAGAAAAGCTATTTAATAAATATATAAAGCTGCTTTGGTGTGAGTTCTTTGATTTTTTTCTGGCATTTCAATACCTATTTAAATACATAATATCCATAATTGCCTATTGATATCCTTAATGCTAATGGAATGTTGTGATGGTAAACTGTCAAACATGAAAATATAATTGTTCCAAATTGATTTGTACTGCTCTAAATTAGCAAACATTCTTTTTTTTCTTCTTCTTAACACCTGGAACATGTTACCTAATCTGGCTGGGATGCTTCCTAGGTTGCTGGAGAAAGTATATCTCTGGAATTGAGTTTAAATTCACGGCTCTGAGCCACAGATTGGAGTTACCACCAGATGACCATTGCTGTAAGTGAGGAGAGTGGGTTTCAGTTGAAGGAAAGATTCAGATCCATCCCCCAGAGGACAAGGAAATAGGTGATAACCATCACTTGAATGAAATACTGGAGCTTGTGTGGGGATGATTATCCCAGCACAGAGTGCAACCTTCAGGAGAAGAGGGATAAGGGGAGGAATCAGATGGAGGAAAGCAGTTTTTTTTAAGTTGATGGGTTATTTTTCCCTTTTTATATTTAAAGCTCCTGAACTGATAACTTTGTTATATAACTGCAGGCTGCAGTTGCTGGAATGTTGCACAGTAAGAAGATAGTTTAAATAGTTAACGATCAGACTTGTGAACAAGAAGCAAATAAGCAACTGAGTTAACTGTTGGTAAATAAGAATGTAAAGTCATTATTAGAAGAATTGAAACAAACAAGCCATTTAAGTTAATTAATGGTCTTTCCGCCCCTTCTTCACCCCACACAACCACAGTCTGAAGAGCAACCGGGGCTGGATGATACTTAGTGTTTCATTGTGATGGCAGGTGGCCCCCATGGCTTGAGACAGGAGGATTGGCTAGTGTTTACACAGCAGTTGAGCTGCTGGAAAGTGTATGTGGTATATGCATTTTGGCCTGTTTTGCACATGAAGCAAAATATTGCAAATGCTTTCTTATGTAACACCTGTCACAAAACAGGGTATCCCAAAGTATTTTCCAGATAGTTAAATATTTTTGTAATGCAGCCGCTTTGCTGTTTCTGGGACCTAGCTATGTGCAATTTGATAAAGGGCCAGATAATCTGTTCCAGTGATGCCGTTTGAGGAATAAATGTTAGCCCAGACCTGGAAGAACTCCTCTGCTCTTCAAATGATGCCATTTGCACCCAGCTGAGAGGCTAGACAGGTTTAAACTCCCATCAGAATGACAACACCTCTGACAGTGTAGCATTCCTTCAGTCCTGCACCGGAACACCAGCATCCATTTTGTATTCAAGTCCCTGGAACAGGATGTGAACTCTCAATCTTCCAACTCACTGAGCTGTAACTGAGATGCAGCAAATCTGAAACAAAACCAGTGATGCTTCTCCATGGGTCTGGCAGCAAAAATTGAAAAGCACAAGTCATTGATTTTTCACCTGTGGACCCTCATCAACTGAAATGGCTCGCACGCACACAATCTTTCACAATAAGATGGTAAGGTTCCTGAGGTACAGGAGGAGGCTCTACATTTAACTGGGCAAGAATCCAGTGCCTGAAAGATAGAGAATTTCACTGTGAATATTCTTTCTCTATGACAGAAATAAGTCATTTTGTATTTGCTTGTTTATTGAACACGTTGGTGTCACTGGCAAGAATGGCATTTATTGTCTATCACCCAATTGCCCTTTATTTATTAATGTCACAAGTAGGCTTACATTACCACTGCAATGAAACTCCCCTGAGGTTGCTGGTCTTAAACTGTTCCAATCTGTCATGAAGATTTTAACCTAGTGATAATGAAGGAACAGGGTTACATTGCCAAATCATAATGGTGATTCTGAGGGGGACCTAAAGCTGGATGTGTTTTCTATGCCTCCATCCTTCTTGGGGGTAGAAGTTTCTGATTTGGAAGGTGCTGTCAAAACACCTTGAAGAGTTGCTGCAGTTGTGTCTTGTAAATGGTACACGCTGTTGCCACTCTGGTGGTGGATGGATGCCAATCAGTAGGCTGATTTGTCCTAGTTTAGCTTTTTTAAAGTTTATTTATAAGTGTGACAAGTTGGCTTACATTAACATTGCAATGACATTACTGTGAAAATCCTCAAGTTGCCACACTCCGGCACCTGTTTGGGTACACTGAGGGAGAATTGAGCATAGCCAATGCACCTAACCGGCACATCTTTTGGACTGTGGGAGGAAACCAGAGCACCTGAGAGAAACACACAGACACGGGAAGAATGTGCAGACTCTGCGCATTCACCCAAAGCTAGAATTGAACCCGAGTCCCTAGTGCTCTGAAGCAGCAATGTTAACCACTGTTGATGATGTTGAGCTTCTTGAGTGTTGGGAGTTGCACTCATCTAGGCAAGTATTCCATCACACTCCTGACCTGTGCCTTGGGTAGAGAAGCTTTGGGGAGCCCAGAAGCTTTGGGGAGCCAAGAAGCAAATGACTCACCCCAGAATCCCCAATCTGCTCTTGTAGCCACAGTGTTTCCGTGTATTTCCAAAGTATCTAAACTGGCTACAGTAAAGTACCTTGGAGTTCACACGCACAGTAGTGGTATATAATTACAAATCTCTGTGCAACAAAGGGGAGATTTATTCGATAGAAACAATGTGGTGTGTTTGCCATAGGACACAATTCTTCGAAAGAAAGGATATATGTATCAGTTAATCAGTAACTGTAATTTTAATGTATTGCTGCCCACCTGCCGTATGGATGGGGAAATGTGACTCTCACGTGGTCATGGTGTGTTTACCGTTTACCCTATGCTCTCACATGCTGCCTGTGTGGCTGTACACGTTCACTTCCCCCCAGTTACCGGCTGAGAAAGTACAGACAGCACCCAATATCCAGCATCGGTCTCAAGCCCGTTTTCAATGGGAAGCGCCTCAGTATCTTACCGTGTCGTGTTAGAGTGCATTGCAGTAGAAAATAAGCTCACACGGGACTGGGTTGAAATTAGGCGCTGTGTGAGTCTGCAAACTGGTATGCAAACCAGAGTTCCCAGCGGAGGGACGGATGGTTCAGCACTGAACATGTTCCCATTGTGGATCCAACCGCCCTCCCACCCCGTCTGCAAGCTTGACCATTCCCTGGAAGGTGGGAACGAGAAGAGGAAATTAAAACTCGCCACCTTCCGTGAGTTTAGGCAGAAAAGCGAGTGGCTGCAGCCAGAGAGAGAGAGATTTCAATTGCATGTATTGACTGGGCGAAGCCTGGGAATGGTTTCGCCTTCTCAGTTATGTGGCCAAACTTCGACACGTTTGCAGTGGCTGGAAATCCCCGAGAAAGTCCTGTCCATGGAGTTTAAACAGCAAAAAAAATACCCCTAACTGCAGCTTTAAACCTGTGGAAAAAGGGGGTTGGAAATAGGTGGTCAGGAGACAGATAATCCTTGAAAGAGGCGGTGTGTGGACAGGGAGGGAGTTAAATCTGCAACATAACCTTCCCCCAGGTCAGCTCAACACAGAAGGCGTTTGGACCGTCCAACTGCTGTTATTTCTGGTGACACATTATTCCTTCTCTTAGATTTCCCCCGTAACCTGCAATACAGGAAAAGGGGCAGACTCTGCAATAATTTTGAATAATAATTAGACACAAACTTGGGGGTGGGGGGAGAGATTTCAGCGTTGTGGGGGCGATCATGGGGGAGGGACATTAATCTGGACAGCTTCTTTAAAAGAGCTGACACAAGCGCGACGGGCTGAAGGTCTCCCTCCTGTTCGCTAAGCCCCCCCCGGGATACCAACCCTCCAGGTTTCCCCCTGGAGTCTCCAGCGATTGACAGTTTATATATAATCTGAAAGTGGTTCCGGGCGTCTCGAGTGCGAAGTCATGAAAAAAATTTTGTTTTTTAAAATCATAAATTTAAAAAAATAAATATTGGCCGGGGGGGGGGGGGGTGGTGTTGGCTGGGGTGGCAGTAGGTCGCGTGATGGTGAAAGCTTCAGGAATTCGTCCCATCAGAGTTGGCAGCTCCGGTGAGTGAGAGCTGGATCCACTCCAACTCTCAGGAGGTGAAATTAGTTAAAGCAGGAAATTGCAAAGTGCTACTGCGGGTCCTTGTTACAAGATGTTCTGTGCGTATCTTTGGCCATAAAGTATGCCTCTCGGACAAATCCCTCTCCACCTTAAGATTCGGGGCTTGTTGGGACGTGTGTTTCACGTGAATTCAACTGGGATTGACCCCACCTCCCCTCTCCTCCGCCTTCTGGGAATTTTAAACAGAGAGTGAAAGGCTAGACAACTGCTGTAATCCTTCGAAAAGACTGGCCAAAAGTTTCTCCAATAAAAACACCCTCTTCTTGTGCACCTTCAAATTAAAACATTACTTTTTCTTTTACTTTTCAAATTAAAACGCCACTTTTTTTCACTCCATCCTTAAAGTTACAAAGCTAATGCTCAGAATGGACCGGACAAACCCAAATCTGCTTGCTCCGAACATTGAATTCAAAATCCAATTGAATCCAATTCATGGCCCCCATGGAAGAGACAAACAAGATCCAAGCTGATAAAATAAAGCATATTGCACCCCACCGTGGGCTTGATTTTAGACAAAAGGGGAAGTCTGAGCCTTCCTGCGGGGTAGTGAGAAGGCACAGTGGCACTGCTGCTTCACAGCGCCAGGGATCCGAGTTCAATTGGGTCACTGTCTGTGCGGAGTCCGCACGTTCTCCCCGTGTCTGCGTGGGTTTCTTCCGCCTGCTCCGGTTTCCTCCCACAGTCCGAAAGATGTGCGAGTTAGGTGGATTGACCTTGCTAAATTGCCCCTTTGTGTCGGGGACTATCTAGGGTAAATGCATGGGAATTGGTGTCGGTGGGCCGAATGGCCTCCTTCTGCACTGTAGGATTCTGTGATTCAGTGAACCTTGCCAGAGATTTCTGATGAGGTGAATTAATCAGTCCTTCCCTCAAAGAAAGTCTGTGTGTCTGTGACTTTGCAACCCGGGAGTGCCATTGCCTTTGACACATAACCCCCCAAAATAATCGGCTAACAGAGTGTGTAAAGTTAACAGAGGGGATGCATCTCCCTGTGGCCGCTCCTGGGTATTGTGTGATGGTCAGGAGAGAGCTAGGTGGTGAAATTCCCGGCTATTGACTGGGTGACTGTGCTGTGTTCAGTCACGTTCCTGTCCCCATGGTCATGTCTGAGCAGCAGCAGCCTGTGTGTTAGTCTGTGGCGCTGCCAAGGGAACCTCACGTTACCCCGCACGCTGGCAGGCGGGGCTAGCTTCAGCAAGCGGGCAGCTGAGCAGCCAAGGTGGATATAGAGAGGAGGGCTGAAAACCCCCAACACACACTTAAATCCCCCACCCACCATCCCACCCCAGCCTGGCCCAACCCATGGAGCTGATTTGAAAATGAGGACCCCCCTCCCTACATATAGAATCTAGCAGTTTCTAACAAGGAATAAAGATATAATGTTTCTGCCTCCCACCTAATCTAATCCTCCCCCCTTCTCTAAATAATAATAAACAGTGAGACAGCTTCTCCCACCCGGGGGGTTGCTGCCAGCGGGAGAAGCTTTCCCTCGCGGTATCTCCTCTGGGCTTTTGCTGCTTTAACCTGACGGCGAATCGCTGGCGTTTCCCGCTGCCTCCCGTTGGCAGATGGACCACTCTGCGGTCCGAGTGAATTAAAGTGCCTAAAAAATATCCGCAAGCCGAATGAGGCTGGGCTAACTGCACAATGACCCCATCATATATATATATATATAATAGATTGCACTTTAGCCCTAAGGCAGGCTCAGTGAGACAGACACCATTTGTACACCCCGCTCCCTCCAAGTCAAAGGGAACCCGATGGTTGTTTGAAATTTGGGACAGTATTTCTCACTGCAGAGGCGACACAGACAAGAACCTGGGACATGGCAGTATCTATTAATGATTGCACATTAACATTTATAAATAAATTTAATGCAATGATGACATCTTGGCAAGTGCCTAACACATTTTAGCCAGTTCCATTAAAAAGGCAAGTATTCTCAGCGTTCATGGCTTGCTCTGAGTTTGGTTAAAAACAAATCCGGGGGATTACAGTCTTGCTACACTTCATATGTCGTGTTAGGAAACATGACCTAAAAAGAGTCGGATGACTTTACTACAATACCCAGAAAGCTGCAGCATTCACAGAAACTAACCGAAGAAAAACCACATCTGGACATATCAATTGAAGAACTATCGATTCATAATCAATCACTTCCTGGGTGTCACATCCTCGGGGCAACGTATATAAGAAATGTTTAGATATACGCATATTAAATATAAACATGCTGCAGCATTCCAGTCATAAGGCTGATGAATCTCTCATCCAAGTTTTTTTAAAAACGTTATATCTGATGTCCTTCCCACCCCCGTCTTGTTTTGGAGAGGCAGATTAGACAGACCGAGGGATGTGAGCAGCCTCCAGTACACGTGAGACTCATGTGACGGGAGCTTTTTTTTACTGTAAGGGAGCAAAGACGTGCCTGGAGTCACAGGGTTGAACACGTAGCCCTGTACACCCACACGTTCATTAAAGGCAGGCTGGTGTGGTGCAGTAAACTCCGGCTGATCACAGTCAGCACAGAGACAGAGCTAGACAGACACAGAGGGAGATAGATAGATAGGAAAACCCCAGGCAGCCAGCACTAAGTAAAAGCAACAAAAAAACCTGAAATGGACAGGATCACAGCTGGCCAGCCTCCTCCTTGTCTGCCGAAAATCCCAACTTTTGGAAACAGCGAGATGCAAGGGTATGCCTACAGATTTTAATTGTTATTCTTTATTTTTGAGCATAAGCTTGTTTTAGTTGAAAAAAAATTCGCCTGAGTTTCAATCTTATTTTTTGTCTCTCTCTTTCCTCCCTCTCAGAATGGAATATCCTCACATGTTTGTTTATAAAGCTAAAAGAGGCTTAAAGAGAGGCGACGACAGCAAGGTACCTTGTCCCTTTATCCTGTTATGTGGGCATTGCTGGGTCTGGATTATGATCTATGTGGGATTTTAAACTGTGGTACTGCAAAAGGACCTGTGCAGAAGAATTATTAACCCACTCTTATTTTCTTAAATCTCAGGAAACGTATAAGTTACCACACCGACTGATTGAAAAGAAAAGACGTGATAGGATTAATGAATGCATAGCTCAGTTAAAGGACATGCTTCCTGAACATCTCAAGCTGACGGTAAGAGACGCTGAAATGAAACGTGCTTTGGCAATAACTGGTTCAGTGTTAAAGGCGCCGACTATCTGTCTGCCTTTCCATTTCTCTTGGTGGTGGTGGGGAGTTGGGGGGGAGGTCTGATGGAGACCTTGTTTATATAAATCTGAATTATCCCTGTTCTGGTTTGCTTTCGAGTAAATTGGAAGATCCAAAAGAAATCTGGGAAAGGAGAAGATTCACGATTCGATTTGAAAATAAAAATAAAATGAGAGCGTTTCAACAGATGAAACAAATTGCCAGTCTAGGATTGGCGGGGGTGGGGGAGGTGGGAGTGTGGAGTGCGGGATGGGAAGGACATTAAATTCTGCATAACATGCACGCCTGGGATTTTCTGATTAGTTTGTGTAGTGCCGTTCCCTGGCAGCACCTTCAATTATTCCATTAAACTGGTTCCAGGAATATTTTAAAAATGTGTGAGGGGGTGCAGGATTTGGTTAATATATAATGTTCAGCAAACTCGCACTGATATAATACATGTCTAATGGCAACGCGGGACAGGATTTTTAATGATGAAATATGAGTTATAAAGGTTTTTAATGGTTAGGTGCTTCCTGATGGATTTCAGTGGTAATAATGTGGTGAGTTATAGGGCTTCTGAATGCCTGTGCACTCCCTAATTTGTTTATTTCAGTAACTCGAGTCCTTGTTGGGTGTGAGATGCAAGTTGATCCCATGTGGAATAGAGAGGTTTGACCTCAGTCTGTCTGTGAACCTGAATTAGTTGAGATGCCATGTCATTAACCCCTGTAAGCGAAGTGCCCTTGTTAATAATCTATACGTATTCGTTTCAGACATTAGGACATTTGGAAAAGGCTGTGGTACTTGAGCTTACCTTGAAACACGTGAAGGCATTAACTGGCCTTATCGAACAGCAACAACAGAAAATTCTAGCCCTGCAGAGCGGCCTACAAATCGGTGAGTGTTGTGCTCGGACTCAGAAATCACCAGACAATGGCTTTTGGATTCTGTCCAGTATTTGTTTATTTATAAAGAAAATTAAATATTAAATTGCTTGAGCTTATTTATGCTTTGGTGGCTTTTGTTATAATGCTTTGAAACTTTGTTAACAGATCTGTGACTTCTGTCAGTGATTGACCCATCTCCTTTTGCGGTTTTGAACTTTAATTTCAAGCCTTGCATCTTGTTGTCACAGTGACACAGGGTTGGCACATCCAAAAGGGTGGCAGGAATGCTGTTGATTTTATTTATTTTCCACTGTCCAGACGTTCCAGTGTTCCCAAACATGCTATTTTAAAGCTTTTGAGCTCTTTCAGAAATTTGCTTCTATTAATAAAGCGTGGCGAAGGGAACTTTTAACTTGCACTGTGCACCAGAATCCATACTGGGTGCCAACTGGTGGCTCTGATCAGCAAACTAAAAATGGCAGTCATAGTCCCCTCTTTAAATTAGGCTATGGACTCACCTAGAGTGCATAGACTGAAAGAAGACTGAAAATGTAAAACACAGATCCTTAAATATAATTGCAGATTTGTCTTTTTTACTTTTAATGGAAGGACATTTTTTTGTAGGTCAGCTGGTTTAATGCAGATGTCTTTAATTCTCAGGTGAACAGACAGCTAAGGCATCTGAGTCAAGCCATGAAATGTTTCAGTCTGGCTTCCAGATGTGTGCCAAAGAAGTGCTGCAGTTCCTGGCAAAGCATGAGAACCTGAGAGAGATGAAGCCCGCACACTTGATCAATCATCTTCAGAAGATGGGAGCAGACATTCACACTGGGGGATATATTAGCGGGATAGGGCAGCCTTTGACGCGGTTCCCAGAAGGGGATTTTAGGCCTAAGCCCTTGAGTGGGGCTGAAGGGCCAGGCAAAAACTGTGTGCCTGTGATCCAGAGGACTTGTCCGGCCAGCAGCGAGCAGAGTGGCAGTGATACCGACACCGATAGTGGGTATGGCGGCGAGCCTGACAAAAGTGACTCCAAGCACGACCTGGAGAGCCCCAGGAGAGAAAATGAGCTGAAACACCCTCTGGTGGAAAGGGTTGTCTCCATTAAACAAGAATATGAGGAACCCCCAGTCAAGAAAGCTCGCATGGAGCTGTCTGAGGAAGATACCCATATTGCTAATGGAGACCTGGCTGTGGGTGGCTTCCTAGGGCATCACACGCCTCCTCTGTGTGTGCCTTTCTACCTGCTGCCTCCCTCGGCAGCTGCTGCATACATGCCCATGCTGGAGAAGTGCTGGTACCCAACCTCGATGCCAGTCTTGTACCCTGGGATTCCTGCGTCAGCTGCATTGAGTGGGTTGATGAGCCCTGATAAACTCTCTCCCCTCTTAATTTCTCAGAGGGGAGCTTCACCAGTCTCTATATCTCCCACAATGGACACATCGGCTCTGATCCAAGCCCTGAAGCAAGTCCCACCTTTGGGTGTGGAAACCAAAGACTGATTTACTTTCCTAAAAGGAACTTCAATATAGTGTGTTTACATGAAAAAAAATCTCAAATTTAAAACTAGTTTGGAAATGACATAATCCCAGGATGGCTAGTGTTTACAGTTAGATCTGATGCCATTTTCCAACGGTTGTAGCCTAAGCTAGTGTAAACAGTTTGAAATGACTGTCAAGACCATAATTCATTCACAGTTGTAGAGAAAGGGCAGCAGGTTGCTTCAGATGTGAAGCCTTTGCTTCAAGTGCAATGGATTAAAAAAAACATTTTATCTTAACTGTTCTTCTTTTCCAGCTGAAAGAAACCTCCAAAGTTTTCATATAGTTTCAGAAGTGTAAATGCACTGTCTGTGAAATGAATGTAAATGGTGAAATTATAGATGCTGCTTAAGCTTTCTGCTGTAATAATAGCCAAGGAACTGATTTGTGCTCTTCCTATAGCACTGATATGCTGCTAAAAGACCCCACCCAGTCTAAAAGCACCAAATATTAAATGTAACTGCTTCTGTATATACCTGTGTTTTTGCAGGATTGATAAGTCAGTAGTAACTATCCTTGCAGGCTTTTAAAGGGGATGTTGAGTGGTAATGGTGACCATATGTATGAGCGAGTGATGTACAAAGTGGTACTTTAAATGTGTCAGCATGCTGTTTGAGGGAACTTTATGAACTTGCTGTAAATTTTGATGTGTTGAGCATGAATGGTGGACTGGTCAAGGTTTTTGAGAATGCCAAAGTCACTACTGGATAGCCTCTTTAACGCACAATGCTTTGACAACTTGTGTTTAAAAATGATGAACTGTTTTTTTCCCTTTGCCATTCGTAAAAGATGTTGCCTTTTGGGTTCTGACATCTGGTATAGGTCTGCTGGTAAACCCTTATATTTGTGTAAATACTGGAATGCAGAAAATATGAGAAGGTTGAATGTAATGTTTTGAAAAAAAAAGATGAAGATTAGTTTTGTATAGGGAGAGGTACACAGACTATTTTTGGAAACTTACAGCAGATGGAATATTGAATTGTACATATTTTGTTTATACATAAATGTTACTATTCGTTTAAAAAATGATTAATAAAATATTTTTCCTGTGGAATTGTGTATGTGCAATTAAAAATGTTGTAAAACAGCTAATATTTGCTCAATTAAGTAAAGGCTAGGGAAAAATTTCAGCACATACATCTGACCAAATAGCCACATGAGTTAATATGTTCTGAGCCAGTAGTACATCATTGTAAAAACAGTCAATTAACTAATGTGCTTGAAGGCCTATTCGAAATGGCTGCAAAATATTAATATGTCTGGAGCCGAATTCTGTCTCATCTCCAGTAAAAGGCCAGCTAACATAATTCAATGTAGATAAATTAATTTCCATTTTTAACTAAATGATCATAGAATTAAAAACAGTGTGGTATATATTCAAATGAACTATGAGATGATCCAGTTCCTGTATTGCTGCACTGTCATCTTTAGCCTCTGAAGTATTTTGGTTATCAGCTGATTAGGGATAGTGGCAGTACGCAGTTCCCCATGATTTGATTCTCATTAGCGTGCTGACAAAAAGAAACGGGGCATTGAAGAGGGTACACGACAGTGTAGCTATCATAGAGCACTGAGGTTTGGGGTGGACATTTACTCTTATTTGTACGGTTTCACAACATCATGTTATTTTTACAATAAAGCACCTGTATTGCATATTATCTTTGCCCCTCAAAGTCCAAGTTTAAATACTACTTTGAAAAGGAATTCACCAAATTTTCTTCCTGGTTCAAAGCATAGAAATAAGATGAGGGCACTGTGGCAGGCCTTTTCTGTTTATAGTTCTGATCTGCAAGATGGCTCCAATTTCACAAGTAAGTGTGGCAATCTGAGAAGTGAGAAATAAGAAGAGAAAAAAAAACTGCACTAATGACAATGAGAAGGTTTTTCAAAGATGTTGCTTAAAACTCACTTTAAGACCAGTTACAACAAGATATAAACCATACGTGTTAATGATTCATACTGTGTGAAACCTGAGCTAGAACTACAACCCCACTCAAATCCAACAGGGTCATTGCAGTCTAGCCGCTGCTATAATAAGTTGCATTTGTATAGTACCTTTAATGTTGTTAAAAAAAAGTCTAAAAGCATTGGTTCACATTATAACTTGTCAGGCGTTAACGAATGTTGAAAGTTAACATTAGGAATCCGGTTGGAAACAGGATGACAGTTTAAAGGTGCCTTTAACTTTTATACTCTGCAATATAGGGCTGCTCCTTAAACAATTATACTCCTGGAATCCTCCAGCAGTTTAATGTTTTTGGGCTGTTCCTTGGAGCTATTAACCCTAGGTTCTGAATAACAGTCATAGAGTTAGAGCCCTTTTTTTAAACCACTAAGCTAGTCCCAATTTCCCACGTTTGGCCCATATCCCTCTATACCCAAGTAACTGCCTAAATGCTTATAAAAGACAAAATTGTATCCGCTTCTCCTACCACCTCTGGCAGCACACATGGAGTACACTGGCAGGTAGGCAAACATCAACTGGGATCAGGGTCGGGATTATTGCAGTCCAGCAGGGGAGTGGGAGATGAAGATAAAAAAGGGTGGGGTGGGGGGAATGAATGTTGGCAATCCTTGAGGAGAGTACTGCTCGGTGTAAGGTGCATTAAAACAAAGTCCTTCACTCTGTACCAATGCAGCACTCAGTTCCTAGCGGCTGGTGAACGCCTCCTGCTCCTACAGGTGAGGGAACAGTGCAGACACTGGATGTTGTGACTGGGTGATTTGCTGGGGGGGGGACAATATTTGCTCCTGTTAGGAAGGGGGCTACAATACCCCACCTGAACATCCCATTTATCCAAAAGGCTCCTCATTAAAACATCTCCATTTATAATACAGCAAATCTGTGTTTGCAGTTCTGGCTAGACTAACAGCAGGGACCGCCCACAGTCCGGACGTGCAGTCTGAATGAGAATGGGAAGCGCTGCTCTCAGATTGGAGGCCAGTTTATTTTTTCAGTTTAAAACGCCTCACCCAGTCTTGACCTGCCCTCCCAGGCCGGCCCTGCAATGTCACGTTTCCGGCTCAAGTTCTTCATGTGCAGGCTGACTAAATAAAGCCGCGGCTTGGCTTCTTGGAATAGACGTGCCTTGGCAGCGATTCAGAATCGCCCAGTTCCACACTGCAAAACTGCGACTTAGCAACTAGAGATCTTCCCGCCCCCAACCCCAGCCACACAAACACAGGCACGTCACTGCCAGCATTATATAACCACCCTCCGAGCATCGATATTATTCCATTCCGCTCGCAACTGCACACACTTTCATCCAGTTTCTGAGCCACACACAGGGAGGCAGGCACACTGCTCTCTAAACAAAAATACTGACAGCAACTCAATGGACACACTTCATATTCTGAACACACAGGATAGCCTGTGTGTGTGAACAGGGAATAGGGTAGTCTGTGTGTGTGTGTGTGAAGAAGATAGTCTCTGTATATGTGTGTGAAGAGGATAGTCTGTGTGTGTGTGTGTATGTGAAGAAGACAGTCTGTGCATGTGCATCAACAGGATAGTCTGTGTGTGTGGGTGTGAATAGGATAGACTGTCTCTGAACAGGATAGTGTGTGTGAAGAGGATAGTCTCAGTGCATGTATGTGTAAGAGGATAGTCTGTGTGTGTGTGTGTGTGAACAGGATAGTCTGTGTGTGTGAGAACAGGATAGTCTGTGTGTGTGTGTGTGTGAAGAGGATAATCTGTGTGTGTATGTGAACAGGATAGTCTGTGTGCGTGAGAACAGGATAGTCTGTATGTGTGTGTGTTTATGAACAGGATAGTCTGTGTGTGTGTGTGTGTGAAGATGATAATCTGTGTGTGTATGTGAACAGGATAGTCTGTGTGTGTGAGAACAGGATAGTCTGTGTGTGTGAGAACAGGATAGTCTGTATGTGTGTGTGTGTGTGTGTTTATGAACAGAATAGTCTGTGTGTGTGTGTATGAACAGGATAGTCTGTGTGTGTTTGTGTGTGTGTATGAACAGGATAGTCTGTGTGTGTTTGTGTGTGTGTATGAACAGGATAGTCTGTGTGTTTGTGTGTGTGTATGAACAGGATAGTCTGTGTGTTTGTGTGTGTGTATGAACAGGATAGTCTGGGTGAGTGTGTGTGTGTATGAACAGGATAGCCTGTGTGTGAACAGGATAATCTGTGCATGTGAACAGGATAGTCTCTGTGTGTTAATAGGATAGTCTGTTTTGTGTGTGTGTGTGTGTGTGTGTGAACAGGACAGTGTGTGTGTGTGTGAACACATAGTCTGTGTGAACAGGATAATCTGTGCATGCGAACAGGATAGTCTCTGTGTGTTAATAGGATAGTCTGTGTGTGTGTGTGTGTGTGAACAGGATAGTCTGTGTGTGTGTGTGTGTGTGTGTGAGAGAGAGAGAGAACAGGATTGTGTGTGTGTGAGAGAGAGAGAGAGAATAGGATTGTGTGTGTGTGTGTGTGTGTGTGTGTGTGCGTGTGTGTGTAGGATAGTCTATATGTTGAACAGGATCGTCTGTGTGAACAGGATAGTCTGTGTGTGAACAGGATTGTGTGTGTGTGTGTGTGTGTGTGTATGAACAGGATAGTCTGTGTGTGAACAGGATAGTCTGCATGTGAACAGGATAGTCTGTTGTGTGTGTGTGTGTGTGTGTGTGTGTGTGTGTGCGTGAACAGGATAGTCTGTGTGAATGGGATAGTCTGTGCATAAGAACATAAGAACATAAGAAATAGGAGCAGGAGTAGGCCATCTAGCCCTTCGAGCCTGCCCCGCCATTCAATAAGATCATGGCTGATCTGTCGCTGCTCAGTTCCACTTTCCCGCTTTCTCCCCATAACCCTTAATCCCCTCTCTTATCAAAAACCCATCAACCCACGTCTTAAAAATATTGAGCGAGGCAGCCTCCACCACTTCAACGGGCAGAGAATTCCAGAGATTCACCACCCTTTGAGTGAAGAAGTTCCTCCTCAACTCCGTTCTAAACCGCCCCCCTTTTATCTTGAGGCTGTGCCCCCTAGTCCTACTGTCTTTTTTGAGCGGGAAGAGTCTCTCCACCTCTATCCTATCCATCCCATTCATCATCTTATACGTCTCAATGAGATCTCCCCTCATTCTTCTAAACTCTAACGAGTACAAGCCTAGTTTATTCAGCCTCTCCTCATAGCTCAACCCCCTCAACTCCGGTATCAGCCTAGTAAACCTCCTCTGCACTCCCTCCAAGGCCAAAATATCTTTGCGCAGGTGCGGCGCCCAAAACTGCACACAGTACTCCAGTTGCGGCCTCACCAATGCCCTATACAGCTGCAGCAAGACCTCCTTACTTTTATATTCAATCCCCCTCGCTATGAAGGCCAGCATCCCATTCGCCTTCCTGACCACCTGCTGCACCTGCAAGCTGGGTTTTTGTGACTCATGCACAAGGACCCCGAGGTCCCTCTGCACCGTCGCATGCTGCAGTTTTTTGCCCCGTAAGTAATAATCCTTCCTACCATTATTCCTACCAAAGTGGACCACCTCACACTTGCCAACATTAAATTCCATTTGCCATTTCCTGGCCCATTCGCCCAGCCTATCTAGATCCTTCTGTAGACTCTCCACACCCTCCGCACAATTTGCCGTTCCCCCAATCTTGGTGTCATCAGCAAATTTCGACACTCTACACTCGGTTCCCTCCTCCAGATCATCTATATAAATGGTAAAAAGCTGAGGCCCCAGCACTGACCCCTGGGGCACTCCACTAGTCACCAACCGCCAATCCAAATAGCACCCGTTGACCCCCACTCTCTGCCTCCTATTTGACAACCAATCCTCTATCCACGCTAACACCCTACCCCCAACTCCATGTCCCTCGACCTTCTGTAATAACGTCTTGTGAGGTACTTTGTCAAACGCCTTCTGAAAATCTAGAAAGACCACATCCACCGGCTCTCCTCTATCCACCGCCCTAGACACATCCTCATAGAACTCCAGTAAATTTGTCAGACACGACTTCCCTTTAATGAAACCGTGCTGCGTCTGCTCTATCAAGCAATTCCCTTCAAGATGCCTCGCAATTTCCTCCTTAATGACAGATTCTAACATTTTACCTACCACAGACGTTAAACTAACCGGCCTATAATTCCCCGCCTTTTGCCTGGCACCCTTCTTAAACAACGGCGTAACATTAGCCGTTTTCCAATCTTCCGGCACTTCCCCGGAATCCAGCGACGTCTGGAAAATAACCACCAAGGCATCCACTATCACCTCCGCCATTTCTTTCAGCATGCGAACAGGATAGTCTCTATGTGTTAATAGGATAGTCTATTTGTGTGTGTGTGTGTGTGTGTGTCTGTGTGTGTGTGTGTGTGTGTGTGTGTGAAGAGGATAGTCTGGGTGAGTGTGTGTGTGTGAGAGAGAGAAAGAGAGAACAGGATAGTCTGGGTGTGTGTGTGTGTGTGTGTGTGTGTGAGAGAACAGGATAGTTGTGTGTGTGTGTGTGAAGAAGATAGTCTGGGTGTGTGTGTGTGTGTGTGTGTGTGAAGAGGATAGTCTGGGTGAGTGTGTGTGTGTGTGTGTGAACAGGATAGTCTGTGTGTGTGTGTGTGTGAGAGAGAGAAAGAGAGAACAGGATAGTCTGGGTGTGTGTGTGTGTGTGTGTGAGAGAACAGGATAGTTGTGTGTGTGAAGAAGATAGTCTGGGTGTGTGTGTGTGTGTGTGTGCGTGTGTATATGTGTGTGAACAGGATAGTCTGTGTGTGTGTGTGTGTGTGTGTGTGTGTGTGTGTGTGTGTGTGTGTGTGTGAAGAGGATAGCCTGAGTATGTGTGTATGTGTGTGTGTGTGTGTGTGTATGAACAGAAAAGTCTGTGTGTGTGTGTGTGTGTGTGAACAGGATAGTCTGTGTGAATGGGATAGTCTGTGCATGCAAACAGGATAGTCCCTATGTGTTAATAGGATAGTCTGGGTGTGTGTGTGCCCGTGTGTGTGTGAACAGGATAGTCTGGATGTGTGTGTGTGTGAACAGGATAGTCTGTGTGTGTGTGAATAGGATAGTCTATGTGAAAAGGATAGTGTGTGTATGTGTGTGCATTTATGTGTGAGAACAGGATAGTTGGCGTGTGTGAACAGGATAGTCTGTGTGAACAGGATAGTCTGTGTGAACAAGTTAGCCTGTGTGTGTGTGTGAGAACAGGATAGCCTGTGTGTGTGTGTGTGTGTGTGTGTGTGAACAGGATAGTCTGTGTGTGTGTGTGCATACGTGTGTGCGTGTGAACAGGATAGTCTGTGTACGTATGAACAGGATAGTCTGTGTGTGTGTGTGTGTGTGTGTGTGTGAGAACAGGATAGTCTGGGTGAGTGTGTGTGTGTGTGTGAACAGGATAGTCTGTGTGTGTGTGTGTGTGTGTGTGTGTGTGTGTGTGTGTGTGTGTGTGTGTGTGTGTGTGTGTGTGAACAGATAGTCTGTGTGGACTGGATAGTCTGTGTGTGTGTGTGTGTGTGTGTGTGTGTGTGTGTGTGTGTGTGTGTGTGTGTGTGTGTGTGTGTGTGTGTGTGTGTGTGTGAACAGGATAGTCTATGTGTATGAACAGGATAGTCTGTGTGCGTGTGAAAACAGGATAGTCTCTGTGTGCGTGTGAACAGGATAGTCTGTATGTGTGTGTGAAAGTGTGTGTGTGTGTGAACAGGATAGTTTGTCTGAACAGGGTAGTCTGTGTGCGTGTGAAAACAGGATAGTCTCTGTGTGCTTGTGAACAGGATAGTCTGTGTGCGTGTGAACAGGATAGTCTGTGTGTGTGAACAGGATTGTCTGTGTGCGTGTGAACAGGATAGTCTGTGTGTGTGAACAGGATAGTCTGTGTGCGTGTGAACAGGATAGTCTGTGTGTGTGAACAGGATTGTCTGTGTGCGTGTGAACAGGATAGTCTGTGTGTGTGAACAGGATAGTCTGTGTGCGTGTGAACAGGATTGTCTGTGTGTATGTGTCTGTGAACAGGATAGTCTGTGTGAACCGGATAGCCTGTGTGCACGTGAACAGGATAGTCTGCATGCATATGGATAGGATAGTGTGTGTGTGTGTGTGTGTGTGTGTGTGTGTGTGTGTGTGTGTGTGTGTGTGTGTGTGTGTGTGTGTGTGTGTGTGTGTGTATGTGAATTGGATAGTCTGCGTGAACAGAATAATCTGTCTGTGTGTGTGTGTGCGTGTGTAAACAGGATAATGTGTGAACAGGATAGTCTGTGTGTGTGTGTGTGTGTGTGTGTGTGTCTGTGTGTGTGTGTGTGTGTCTGTCTGTGTTTCTGCGTGAACTAGATAGTCTAACATAGAAACATAGAACAGTACAGCACAGTACAGGCCCTTTGACCCTCAATGTTGTGCCGAGCTATGTCCGAACCCAAGATCAAGCTATCCCACTCCCTATCATTCTGGTGTGCTCCATGTGCCTATCCAATAACCGCTTGAAAGTTCATAAGATATCCGACTCCACTATCACAGCAGGCAGTGCATTCCACACCCTGACCACTCTGAGTAAAGAACCTACCTCGGACATCCCTCCTACATCTCCCACCATGAACCTTATAGTTATGCTCCCTAGTAACAGCTACATCCACCTGAGGAAATAGTCTCTGCACGCATACTCTATCTATCCCCCTAATCATCTTATAAACCTCTATTAAGTTGCCTGTCATCGTCCTCCTCTCTAAAGAGAAAAGTCCCAGCCCCCACAACATTTCCTCATAAGACCTACCCTCCAAACCAGCCAGCATCCTAGTAAATCTTGTCTGCACTCTCTCCAATGCTTCTGCATCCTTCGTACAGTGAGGTGACCAGAACTGCACACAATATTCCACATGTGGTCTCACCAAGGTCCGATATAGTTGCAGCATAACCCCACAGCTCTTAAACTCAAATCTCCTATTAATAAACGCTAACACACTATAAGCCTCCTTCACAGCTCTATCCACTGGAGTGGCAAATTTCAGAGATCTGTGGATATGAACCCCAAGATCTCTCTGTTCCTCCACATTCCTCAGAACCCTGCCGTTGACCCTGTAATCCGCATTCAAGTTTGTCCGACCAAAATGAATCACCTCGCACTTATCAGGTTAAACTCCATCTGCCACTTTTCGGCCCAGCTCTGCATCCTATCAATGTCTCTTTGCAGCCTACAAGAACCCTCCACCTCATCCACTACTCCACCAATCTTGGTGTCATCAGCAAATTTACTAACCCACCCTTCAGCCCCCTCTTCCAAGTCATTGATAAAAGTCACAATAACAGAGGACTCAGCACTGATCCCTGTGGTACACCGCTGGTAACTGGTCTCCAGTCTGAAAATTCTCCCTCCACCACCACCCTCTGTCTTCTATGAGACAGCCAGTTACTTATCTAATCGGCCAAATTTCCTTCTATCTCACATTTCCTTACTTTCTTCATGAGCCTACCATGGGGAACCTTATCAAATGCTTTACTAAAATCCATGTATATGACATCAACTGCTCTACTTTCATCTACACACTTAGTTACCTCCTTAAAGAATTCAATCAAATTTGTGAGGCAGGACTTACCCCTCGCGAAACCGTGCAGACTATCCTGGATTAAGCTGCATCTTTCCAAATGGTCATAAATTCTATCCCCCAGGACCCTTTCCATTAACGTACGCCCACTGACGTAAGACTAACTGGCCTATAATTACCAGAGTCATTCCTATTTCCTTTCTTGAAGATAGGAACAACATTCACCATTCTCCAGTCCTCTGGCACAATCCCTGTGGACAGTGAGGACCTAAAGATCAAAGCTAAAGACTCTGGAATCTCATCCCTCACCTCCCAAAGTACCCTAGGATGTATCCCATCTGGCCCAGAGGACTTATCGATCCTCAGGTTTTTCAAAATTACTGATACATCTTCCCTCAGAACATCTACCTCCTCCATCCTATCAGCCTGTATCACACACTCATCCTCAAAAACATGGCCCCTCTACTTAGTGAACACTGAAGAAAGGTATTCATTCAATTCCTCACCTATCTCTTCCATGCACAAGTTCCCACTACTGCCCTTGACTGGTCCTAACCTCACCCTGGTCATTCTTTTATTTCTCACATAGGAGTAAAAAGCCTTGGGATTTTCCTTTATTTGACCCACCTCATGCCCCTTCCTAGCCCTCCTAAACCTTTCTCTTAACTCATTCCTAGCTACCTTGTAACCCTCAAGCGACCCAACTGAACCTTGTTTTTTCCTCCTTACATATGCTTCCTTTTTCCTCTCAACAAGACATTCAACCTCCTTTGTGAACCATGGTTCCATTTTCTCCCTACCTGACAGGGACATATCTATCAAGGACACGCAGTATTTGTTCCTTGAACAAGTTCCACTTTTCATTTGAGCCCATACCTGACATTTCTGTTCCCATCTTATGCTCCCTAATTCTTGCCTAATCGCATCATAATCACCCCTGCCCCAGCTATAAACCTTACCCTGCCATGTGACCCTATCCCTCTCCATTGCAATAATGAAGGACACCAAATTGTGGTCACTATCCCCAAAATGCTCTCCCACAAACAAATCTAACACTTGGCCCGGTTCATTACCCAGTACCAAGTCCAATGTGGTCCCACCTCTTGTTGGCTTATTCAATATTGTGTCAGGAAACTCTCTTGCACACACTGTACAAGAAGTGTCCCATCCGAACTATTCAACCTATAAAGGTTCCAATCAATATTTGGAAAGTTAAAGTCGCCCATGATAACTATCCTGTGACCTCCACACCTATCCATAATCTGTTTTGTCATTTCCTCCTCCACATCTCTATTACTATTTGGGGGCCTATAGGAAACTCTGAACAATGTGACTGCTCCTTTCCTATTTCTAACTTTAGACCATATTACCTCAGTAGGCAGATCGCCCTCGTTAAACTATCTTGATTAGCAATACTACTTCTCCACCTCTTTTACTGCCTTCCATATTCTTACCGAAAACATCTATACCCTGGAGCTGCCAACAACCATTCCTGTCCCTGTTCTAACCATGTCTCCGTAATGGCCACAACATCATAGTCCCAAGTGCCAATCCACGCTCCAAGTTCACCTACCCTATTCCTGATGCTCCTTGCATTGAAGTAGATACACTTCAACCCACCATCCTGTCTGCCTGTACACTCCTGCAACCTTGATACCTTCCTCAGTACTTCACGACCCTCAACACTGGCTTTTGGACTACAGCTCATTCTCCCATCCCCCTGACAAATTAGTTTAAATCCCCCCCGAAAAGCCATAGCAAATTTCCCTGCCAGGATATTAGTGCCCCTCTGGTTCGGGTGCAAACCTTCCTGTTTGTACAGGTCCCACCTTCCCCAGAACGTGCTCCAATTATCCAAGTAAATGAAACCCTCTCTCCTACACCATCCCTGCAGCCACCTGTTAATCTGCACTCTCTCCCTGTTCCTCAACTCACTAGGACGTGGCATCGGCAACAAACCAGAGATGACAAGATGCTTTGTCCTAGCTTTCAGTTTCCAGCCTAGCTCCCTAAATTCCTGTTTTAAATCCCCATCCCTTCTCCTACCAATGTCGTTGGTACTGATGTGCACCACGACCTGTGACTGATCCCCCTCCCTCTTAAGGATCCTGAAAACACGGTCCAAGACATCACGGACCCTTGCACCCGGGAGGCAGCATACCATCCGTGAGTCTCTTTTGCTGCCGCAGAACCTCCTATCTGTCCCTCTAACCATCGTGTTCCCCAATTACTATTGCTCTCCTGCTCTCCTCCCTTCCCTTCTGAGACACAGGGACGGACTCAGTGCTCGAAGTCCGGTCACCCTGACTTACCACTGGTAGCTCATCCCCCTCAGAATCCAACACAGAATACTTGTTGCTGAGGGGAACAGCCACAGGGGATCCCCGCACTGACTGCTTCCTCCCAACCCCTCTCACTGTCACTCATCTATTTTCATTCGTTGGAGTATCTAAATCCCTGAAGCTCTTATCTATGATCACCTCTGCCTCCTGAATGATGTGAAGTCCATCCAGCTCCAGCTCCAGTTCCCTAACGCGGTTTTTAAGGAGCTGGAGATGGGTGCACTTCCCAAAGGGGAATTCAGCAGGAACACTAACGGCATCCCTCACCTCAAACATCCTGCAGGAGGAACATTGCACTGCTTTCACTGCCGTTCCCTCTAGATAAAAAGAAAAAGATCTTGCCTGATTTTCCCTTTCCCCTCTTTGGTTAGAGGAATAAGCGGAAAAGAAAGAAAGAAAGCTTACCTGCTCCCACTCCAAGTCTTTTTTTTAGGTTAGAGGAGGGGAGAGGGTGGGAGACTCTAGACGTATAGAGGAGCAGTTGGAGTGGTGATTCAGTGAAGAGAGCTAGTAGGTAAGAGGGATTTTTAACTTACTTTTTTTGGAGTCTGTGTGTATGTGTGCGTGTCTGTGTATGTGTGTGAACAGGATAGTCTGTGTGTGTGTGTGTGTGTGTGTGTGTGTGAACAGGATAGTCTGTGTGTGTGTGTGTGTGTGTGTGAGTGAACAGGATAGTCTGTGTGTGTGTGTGTGTGTGTGAGAACAGGATAGTCTGTGTGTGTGTGTGTGTGTGTGTGTGTGAACAGGATAGTCTGTGTGTGTGTGTGTGTGTGTGTGTGAACAGGATAATCTGTGTATGTGTGTGTGTGTGTGTGTGAACAGGATAGTCTGTGTGTGTGTGCGTGTGTGTGTGAACAGGATAGTGTGTGTGTGTGTGTGTGTGCGTGTGTGTGTGTGTGTGAGAATGTGATGGTCTGTGTGTGTGTGTGTGTGTGTGCGTATGTGCGCGTGTGAATAGGATAGTCTCTGTGTGTGTGTGCCTGTGAACAGGATAGTCCATGTATGTGTGTGTGTGTATGTGTGCGTGCGTGTGTGATGTGTGTGTATGAACTTGGTAGTCTGTAAGAACAGGATAGTCTATATGTGTGTGTGTGTGAATAGGATAGTCTGTGTGTGTGTGTGTGTCTGCGAATGGGATAGTCTGTGTGTGCTTGTGTGTGTGTGTGTGTGTCTGTGAACAGGATAGTCCATGTGTGTTTGTGTGTGTGTGTGTGCATGCGTGTGTGATGTGTGTATGTGTGTGAACAGTTTTTTCTGTGTGTATGTGTCTGTGAACAGGATTAGTTTGCATGTGTGTGAACAGGATAGTCTGTGTGTGTGTGTGTGTGTGTATGTGAGTGCATGTAACTGTGTATATGTGTGTATGTGTGTGAACAGGATAGTCTGTGTATATATGAACAGGATAGTCTGTGTGCGTGTGTGTGTGTGTGTGTGTGTGTGTGAGTGCATGTAACTGTGTATATGTGTGTATGTGTGTGAACAGGATAGTCTGTGTGTGTGTGTGTGTGTGTGTGTCTGTGAACAGGATAGTCCATGTGTGTTTGTGTGTGTGTGTGTGTGCATGCGTGTGTGATGTGTGTATGTGTGTGAACAGTTTTTTCTGTGTGTATGTGTCTGTGAACAGGATTAGTTTGCATGTGTGTGAACAGGATAGTCTGTGTGTGTGTGTGTGTGTGTGAACAGGATAGTCTGTGTGAACAGGATAGTTCGTGTGTAAGTGTGTTTGTGTGTGTGTCTGTGTGCGTCTCTATGTGTGTGAGCAGGATAGTCTGTGTAAACAGGATAATGTGTGTGTGTGTGTCTGTGTGTGTGCATGAATAGGATACTCTGTAAGTATATGTTTGTGTTTGTGTGTGAACAGGATAGTCTTCTCTATGTATGTATATGTATGTGTGTGAACAGGATAGTCTGTATGTGTCTGTGTGTGTGTATGAATGAACAGGATGGTGTGTGTGTGTGTGTGTGTGTGTGTGTGTGTGTGTGTGTGTGTGTGTGTGTGTGTGTGTGTGTGTGTGTGTGTGTGTGTGTGTGTGTGTGAACAGGATAGTCTGTGTGTGTGTGAACAGGATAGTCTGTGGCCTGTGTGTGTGTGTGTGAGCGTGTGAACAGAATTGTCTGTGTGAATAGGATAGTCTGTATGTGTGTGTGTAGTCTTGTGTATGTATGTATATGTATGTGTGTGAACAGGATAGTCTGTATGTGTCTGTGTGTGTGTGTATGAATGAACAGGATGGTCTGTGTGTATGCATGTGTGTGAACAGGATAGTCTGTCTGAACAGAACAGACTGTATGCATGTGTATGTGCGTATATGTGTCTGTGAACAGGATTGTCTGTGTGAACCAGCTAGTCTGTATGCGTGTGAACAGTGTAGTCTGCATGCGTGTGAACAGGATAGTCTGTGTGTGTGTGTGTGTGTGTGTGTGAACAGGATAGTCTGTGTGAACAGGTCGCCTGTGTGTTTGTATATGTGTGTGTATCTTTGTGAACAGGATAGTCTGTGTGCATGTGAACAGGATAGTTTGTGTGTGTGTGTGTATGTGTTTGTGCATGAATAGATACTCTGTATGTGTATGTCTGTATATGTGTGTGAACAGGATAGTCTGTCTGTGTCTGTGTGTGTGAACAGGATGGTCTGTGTGTGTGTGTGTGTGTGTGTGTGTGTGTGTGAACAGAGTAGTCATGGAATCCCTACAATGCAGAAGAAGGCCATTCGGCCCATCGAGTCTGCACTGACCACAATCCCACCCAGGCCCTACCCCCATATATTTGCCCGCTAATCCCTCTAACCTACACACCTCAGCACTCTAAGGGGCAATTTTAGCATGACCAATCAACCTAACCCACACATCTTTGGACTGTGAGAGGAAACCGGAGCACCCGGAGGAAACCCACACAGACACGAGGAGCATGTGCAAACTCCGCACAGACAGTGACTTGAGCCAGGAATCGAACCCAGGTCCCTGGAACTGTGAATCAGCAGTGCTAACCACTGTGCTACTGTGCCGCCCTGAACAGGACAGTTTGTGTGTGTGTGTGTGCGTGTGTGAACAGTATAGTCTATGAGAACAGGATTGTGTGTGGTGTGTGTGTGTGTGTGTGTGTGTGTGTGTGTGTGAATAGTCTGTGTGAACAGAATAGTCTGTGTGTGTGTGTGTATGTGTAAACAGGATAGTCTGTGTGTGTGTGTCTGTGGTTGTGCGTGAACAGGATAGTTTGTGTGTGTGTGTATGAATAGGATTGTCTGTGTGTGTGTGTGTGTGTGTGTGTGTGTATATGTGTATGAACAGGATAGTCTATGTGTGTGTGAACGTGATAGTCTGTGTATATGTGAACAGGATAGTCTGTGTGTGTGTGCGTGTGTGTTTGTGAACAGGATAGCCTGTGTTTGTGTGTGTGTGTGTGAGAGAGAGAGAGAGAGAACAGGGTAGTCTGTAAGAACAGGATAGTCTGTGTGCGTGCGTGTGTGTGTGTGTGTGTGTGTGTGTGAACAGGATAATCTGTTTGAACAGGATAGTCTGTGTGAGTGTGTCTGTGTGTGTGTGTGTTTGTGAGAACAGGGTAGTCTGTAAGAGCAGTATAGTCTGTGTGTATATATGTGTGTGTGCGTGTGTGTGTGTGTCTGTGTGTGTGCGTGTGTGAACAGGATAGTCTGTGTGTGTGCGTGTGTGTGTGAACAGGATAGTCTGTGTGAACAGGAAAGTCTGTGTGTATGTGTGTGTGTGTGTGTGTGTGAACAGGATAACCTGTTTGAACAGGATAGTGTGTGTGTGTGTGTGTGTGTGTGTGTGTGTCTGTCTGTCTGTCTGTGTATTTGTGTGTGTCTGTGTGTATGCATGTGTGTGTGAACAGGATAGTCTGTGTGAACAGGATAATCTGTGGATATTGTGATAATACTGTACTATTTTGATATATTTTATGTTTAATGTGAGGTTGGTTTTAAAGGCAGTGTTAAAGAATTAATTTGTCTAGTATACATGCAGCAAAATCTAAGAACGCAGGCTAATTGATTTTAGCTCGGAATTTGTTTCTCCGTAGAGTTAATGGACCTTTTGTTCATTTAGGTTCTCCTGGGATTTCAGACGAGGTATACAGAGTCATGTGGTTCATGGCAGGATCTAAGCTTGCAGGGAAGAAATACTATTTCAGTTTCAGTTTCAGTTTAAAGTACAAGCAGTTGCTGCTTGGACTGCCAGAGAAAAGTTGTGTCTCTCTCCCTCTCTTTCTCTCTCTAAAAAGATCTCTCTGAAAGCTCTAGGGCTAGTAACTTAAGTCACAGCATTAGTTTTGCTCATGAATTTTAATGAAGGGTTCAAGATTATAAGGGGAATATTACTTGAATTGGAACTCATAGCAATACGTTAGCAGCTGAGACATGTATATTGTCTTGTTTAAATATTGTTCAATTGTTAATGGTTAAGCCAATTCATTTGTTATAGTTAAATGGTTGTTAAATAAAGTTGGTTTTGATAAAAGCTCCTTAGTTTATGAATAGAATTGCGCCTGATTGAAACATCTTATTTTTGCTTTGATTTGATTTATTATTGTCACATATTACTTTACAGTGAAAAGTATTGTTTCTTGTGTGCTATAAAGACAAAACATACTGTTCATAGAGAAGGAAATGAGAGAGTGCAGAATATGATGTTACAATCATAGCTAGGGTGTAGAAAAAGATCAACTTAATGCGAGATAGGCCCATACAAAAGTCTGGTGGCAGCAGGGAAGAAACTGTTTTTGAGTTAGTTGAGACGTGACCTCAGACTTTTGTATCTTTTGCATGAAGGAAGAAGGTGGAAGAGAGAATGTCCAACGTGTGTGCGATCCTTAATTATGCTGGCTGCTCTGCTGAGGCAGCAGGAAGTGGAGACAGAGTCAATGGATGGGAGGCTGTTTTGCGTGATGGATTGGGTTACACACTATCTTCACACTAATTCCAAAATAGAAAATTGTTGGGGCGTAGTGTGGCTTCATAATATACTTTGAGGTTTCTGATTTGGTACACTAACCAAAACTGGGGACTTTTTTCATTGATTAAAAACTATAAGACAGTGGGCATTGAGTATTGGTGTTTTCACTCAGATGGTGGATTCGGTCAGTTTAACTAGGGAGTGCATTGTGCAAAAATGGCTCTTTTAGTGGCTAAAGATTTCTTGGGTGTGGGACAGGGCACTTGGGATGATTCATAAAGGGTGTCTAAAAAAAGCCTTTGGAGTTGGCGAAGAAGCTGAAGTTGAATATACCTGAAGGAGTGAGGAAAGCCGAGATAATCTCATTTACCAGAAACACAGTCTGAATCATTGGAATTGGTCAAAATTCAATTACAAATGAAACAGATGCAACAAGAAAAAGAAATGAAACATGTGAGGGAGTAGGGTGCCGATTTTCTCCTTCCATGAATGGGGTATTGGGAAGGGCGGCCATGTTTTGGGAGTGATGGTTGCTGGCAACTTGGCTTCATTATTCTGTCCTCAGTGTGGGAGAGACATAGCACAGCCATTCTCACACTTCAAGGAATGAAGCACTGGGCGTGTGCATGAGTTCACTGAGCTTGGCTGCATGAAATGACGAGGTGGGGCTTCTGTGTGTAAAGGGAATGATTTATTATTTGTAACTAAATACAGTGCTGCTCTTTCTACATTACTTGACCCATGCCAAAGAGGTGCCTATCACTTCTTAATCTTCCTCACCCTCCCACTACATCTAGGTGCTTTCCCAGTATCTGCAGCTGAGGTTAAGGAGGTCTACTGACTTCCACACCCTGTTGCCTGTGATGACCTTGGCAGGCATCCCCTCGGGAGGTGTGCGAATGGCACTTGACATTGTGCAATCATCCCTACCTCTGACTTTATGATGGAAGGAAGGTCATTGATAAAGCAGCTGAAGATGGTTTAGCCTAGGGCACTACTTCAAGCATTTCTCCAAGTGATGTCCTGAAGTTGAGATGAATGACTTACAGCCACCAGAACAATCATCCTTTGTGCTAGGTATGACTCCAGTCTGCGGAAGGATTTCCCTCTCATTCACATAAACTCCAGTTTTGTTAGAGCACCTTGATGCCACATGTGCCTTGATGTCAAGGGCAGTCACTCTTACCTCCAGAGTTCAGCTGTTTTGTCCATGTTTGAAGCAAGGCTGTAATGAAGTCAGCAGCTGAGTGACCATGGCGGAACATAAACTGAGCAAGTTATTGCTGAGTAAGTGCCACTTGATAACCCCTTCTAACACTTTACTGATGATTGAGAGTAGACTGATGGAGCAGTAATTGGCCGGGTTGGATTTGTCCAGTTCATATGTAGACATGTTATTCTTGTATACAAAGACATGTTATTCTATGTATATGAATACATGTTATTCTGTGCATATGAAGACCTGATAGTCTGTGTATCTGAGGTCATGTTATTCTGTGTATATGGGGACATGGTAATCTGTACATAGAAGACATGATATTCTGTTTATATGAGGACATGTTATTCTGTGTATATGGGGACATGGTAATCTGTACATAGAGGACATGATATTCTGTTTATATGAGGACATGGTATTCTGTGTATATGAAGACATGATATTTTGTGTATCTGAAGACATGGTACTCTGTGTATATGGGGACATATTATTTTGTATATAGAGGACATGGTATTCTGTACATACAAAGACATAATATTCTGTATATATGGGAACATTATATTTTGTGTATATGGGGATCTGATGTTCTGCACATCTGAGGACATGATATTCTGTGTATATGGGGACATGTCATTCTGAATATAGAGGACATGATATTCTCTATATTTGAGGACATGATATTCCTCCTATTTGGGGACCTGATATTCTGTGTATCTGAGGACATGATATTCTGCATATATAGGGACATGTTCTTCTGTATATAGACAACATGATATAGGGGTCATGATAGTCTGTAAATATGAGGATCTGATACTCTGCATATCTGAGGACATGGTATTCTATGTATGTGAGGACATGATGTTTTGTGTATATAAGGACCTTATATATGGTGTACATGAGGACAGGATATTCTGTATATAAGAGGACATGATACTCTAAGTATATGAGGACATATTATTATTTGTATATGAGGACATGATATTCTGGGGCAATTCCCTGGCCTCATCTGTGCAGGTGCAAATCCCATTTTAGCTGGAGACTCTCATGACATGATACTCTTTGTATATGAAGACACAGTATTTTGTGTAAATGGGGCAATGGTATTTGTTTTTTTACAGTATTAAATGTAAATGATGTCATGGTATTCTATTATGGAAGGACCTGATATTATGTGTATATAAGGACCTGATAATTGGTGCATGTGAGGACATGGTATCCTGTGTATATGAGGACTTGTTATTTTGTATAGGTGAGGACATCTTATTATATTCTTTGTATGTGAGGAAATTATATTCTGTGTATATGACAATATGTTATTCTACATATGTGAGAACTTGATATTCTGTCTATATGAAGGCATATTCTGTGTATATGCAGATTGCTATTCTGTACAAGTGACGACATGGTATTCTGTGTATATGAGGACATGATATTCAATGTATATCAGGACCTGAACATGTGTGTATGTGAAGACCTGATATTATGTGTATATGCAGTCCTGTTATTTTGTGCAGGTGAGGACATGGTATTCTGTGTATGTGAGGACCTGATATTTTGTGAATGTGAGTTAAAGATATTCTGTGTATATGGCAACTTGTATTCTCTTCAATATATCTGGGAACTTGATCTGGTAAGTGTGTGAAGACTTGACATTCGGTATACATGAGGGCATATTATTCTTTATATGTGAGAGCCTATTACTCAATGTATAGGAGAACACGATATTCGATGTATATGAGGACATGATATTCTGTATATTTAACAACATGGTATTCCATGTATGTAAGAGCATGATATTCTATGAATCTATACCCATTTTCTGATTATATGAGGACCTGATATTCTTCGTATATTAGTCATAAATTTTATTATATTCTTTGTATATGAGGCAGCACGAAGGCACAGTGGTTTGCACTACTGCCTCGTCGTGCCAGGGACCCGGATTCAATTCCCAGCTTGGGTCACTGTGTGCAGTGTTCTGGTTTCCTCTCTCAGTCCAAAGAGGAATGGGTTAGGTTGATTGGTCATGCTAAACTGACCCTAGTTTTTGGGGGGGATTAGCAGGGTAAATATGTGGGGTTACAGGGATAGGGTGAGATTGATGTTGGTGCAGGCTTGATGGGCTGAATGGCTCCTTCTATACTGTAGGAATTCTATGATTCTACGATATATCATTGCATGTATGTGGAAGCCTGTTATTCTGTGTATTTGAGGAGATGATACTCAATGTAAATAAAGTCACGGTATTCTGTGTATGTGAGGGTCTGTTATTATATGTACATGAGGACATAATATATTCTGTATATTAGGCCCTGATATTCTGTGCGTATAGGGACTTGATCTTCTATGTACATGAGGACCTGATATTCTGTGCACAATGGCTATGACATTCTATGTATATGACAACCTGATATTCAGTGTATAGGAGAACATGATATTCTATGTATATAAGAACATGTTATACTGTGTATGGACATGATAGACTCTGTATATAAGGACATGGTATTCTGTGTATATAAGGACATGATAGACTATGTATATAAGGACATGGTATTCTGTGTATATAAGGACATGATAGACTATGTATATAAGGACATGGTATTCTGTGTATATAAGGACATGTTATACTATATAAATAAGGACATTGTATTCTGTGTATATAAGGACATATTATACTGTATAAATATGGACATGGTATTCTATGTATATAAGGACATATTATACTGTATAAATAAGGACATGGTATTCTACGTATATGAGGACATGTTATACTGTATAAATAAGGACATGGTATTCTGTGTATACTAGGGCATGTTATACTGTATAAATAAGGACATGGTATTCTATGTATGTAAGGACATGTTATACTGTATAAATAAGGACATGGTATTCCGTGTATATAAGGACATGTTATACTGTATAAATAAGGACATGGTATTCTGTGTATATAAGGACATGTTATACTGTATAAATAAGGACATGGTATTCCGTGTATATAAGGACATGTTATACTGTATAAATAAGGACATGGTATTCTATGTATGTAAGGACATGTTATACTGTATAAATAAGGACGTGGTCTTCTATGTATGTAAGGACATGTTATACTGTGTAAATAAGATACTTTTCAACAAGGAGAGCCTGTATCTCCTCATCATTCTCATCAAACCAGTCGTGCTGCTTCCGGGTAGAGGGCCCAAGCATCTTTAATGCAGATGAGTGGACAGCATTCCTGAAGCATTCCCAGTCATCCTCAATGCTGCCTGTGAGGTGTAGGTCAGCAAGCTTGATTTCTAAGTCTCCAGCTCGTGCTGAAGCTATGCTGGAGTTCTTTAGCTTGACTGCATTGATTCTTTTCATAAACTTGCTTCCTTGTGGTTGCCTCTTGTGTCTGATGCGGAGCCTCATTTTGGAGACAATGAGCCTGTGATCTGTCCAGCAGTCAGCACCACACATGGGCTTGGTTACTCTGACATCCTGCCTGTCTTTTCTCCTGACAATGACATAGTCGATAAGATGCCAATGCTTAGAGCGGGGGTGAATCCAGGAGGTCTTGTTACGGGTAGGCAGACGGAAGGTTGTGCTGGTGATGAGGAGGTCGTGTGCTGCACAGGTCTTCATTAAGAGTAGGTTGTTACTGTTACACTTGCCCATTCCATGCCTCCTAGTGACTCCCTGCCACATTGCAGAGTCACACCCTACTCTTGCATTGAAATTGCCAAGCAAGATCAGCTTGTCAGTACTGCTCACTGCTGATAGTAGGGCGTCTAGTTCTTCATAGAATTTGTCTTTCATCTCATCCGGGTCGTTCATTGTGGGGGCATAGGCGCTGATCAGGGTGGCTTGACTTCTGTTCTTTGGCAGAAGCCGTAATGTTATAAGCCGGTCGTTCACATCCTTGGATAGACTATCAAGTTTCCGAACATGGTGACTCCTGATGGTGAATCCAACTCCAGCATCACGACGCTCATCGCTGCTGCGACCGCTCCAGAAAAAAGTGTATCCACCTCCAATTTCAGTCAACTGACCTACGTTGGCAAGACGAGTTTCACTCAGGGCTGCAATGTCAATGTTGTATCTTGCAAGCTCTCTGGCAACTAAGGCTGTTCTTCTCTCTGGTCTGTCTGCTGTAGGGTTGCCTAAAAGTGTGCATGCGTTCCAAGTGCCAGTGGTGAGCAGCGTCACCTTGTGTTTTATTTTGTTTGTTTGATGGCAAAATGGGATCTCCACCAGCCACGGTAAACTGGCCAGGGTGTAGTGAAGCAGGCAATGTTTAGAGCACCTTTTCTAGCCCCTTTCTCATTCTACAGAGGTGAGCAATGCATTCCTGAAGAGGACTGCTCAGTCGCCCAGTTAGACGTCGAGTTTCACTGTTGTTTCAGTCAGCGGGAAAGACCTGAGCTGCCTGCGTGCAGGTCCATGACTACAGCTCCCAGTTTATTCACACCTGCTGCTTTGTCGCTCAGGAAACAACGATCGCCCATCGCCACAGGACTTCTAAGATTGAACAGGACAATGACGATGATGATGGTGTCGAGACTAGTGCTTGATTTGGATTAAAGTGACGGAGAGTTATGCAGCGTCAGCCTCACTCTCTCTTCTCAATTCCCATCTGGATCCAGTGGCAAGACAAGAGTCAAGATGGTTGGAGATGGGACTTGACGCAGTGGATGACCAGGACGTCTTCTGTATCTTGCCTGCTCTTTGCATTCCATGATGCTTGCAGAGACCGCCTTCTTGACCGTTGGACCTTTCATTGGTCTCTTCTGCTCAATCCGCCAGAGTCTTCTTCACATGCTGGGATAGACAGGACATGTTATACTGTGTAAACAAGGACATGGTATTCTATGTATATAATGACATATTATACTGTTTATATAAGGACATGGTATTCTGTGTATATATGGACATGGTATTCTGTGTATATAAGGACATATTATACTGTGTACATAAGATTATGTTATACTGTGTATATAAGGACATGGTATTCTGTGTATAGAAGGATACATTATACTGTGTATATAAGGACATGGTATTCTGTGTATAGAAGGATACATTATACTGTGTATATGAGGACATGGTATTCTGTGTATAGAAAGACATGTTATACTGTGTATATAAGGACATGGTATTCTGTGTATAGAAAGACATGTTATACTGTGTATATAAGGACATGGTATTCTGTGTATAGAAAGACATGTTATACTGTGTATATGAGGACATGGTATTCTGTGTATAGAAGGGTACATTACACTGTGTATATAAGGACATGGTATTCTGTGTATAGAAGGATACGTTATACTGTGTATATAAAGACATGGTATTCAGTGTATAGAAGGATAAGTTATACTGTGTATATAAAGACATGGTATTCTGTGTATAGAAGGATACGTTATACTGTGTATATAAAGACATGGTACTCTGTGTATGAAGGATACGTTATACTGTGTATAAAGACATGGTATTCTGTGTATAGAAGGATACATTATACTGTGTATATAAAGACATGGTATTCTGTGTATAGAAGGATACGTTATACTGTGTATATAAAGACATGGTATTCTGTGTATAGAAGGATACGTTATACTGTGTATATAAAGACATGGTATTCAGTGTATAGAAGGATACGTTATACTGTGTATATAAAGACATGGTATTCTGTGTATAGAAGGATACATTATACTGTGTATATAAAGACATGGTACTCTGTGTATGGAAGGATACGTTATACTGTGTATATAAGGACATGGTATTCTGTGTATAGAAGGATACGTTATACTGTGTATATAAAGACATGGTATTCTGTGTATAGAAGGATACGTTATACTGTGTATATAAAGACATGGTATTCTGTGTATAGAAGGATACGTTATACTGTGTATATAAAGACATGGTATTCTGTGTATAGAAGGATACATTATACTGTGTATATAAGGACATGGTACTCTGTGTATAGAAGGATACGTTATACTGTGTATATAAAGATATGGTATTCTGTGTGCATGAGGACCTGTCATTATGGCTGGAATCTTATGAGAGCTTAGAAGAATGCCAGTTCCGGAACAAAATGTGGTATTCCCATTGACACTGCTGGCAGAATTCCCACAGACTGCCAGCGGGATTCCCACTGACAGCCAATGGGATTCCCACTGACACTGCTGGCAGGATTCTCATGGAGAATGCCTGCCCGATTCCCATTGACAGCCGGCAGGTTTCCCACTGACACAGCTGGCAGGATTCCAACTGACAGCCAGCAGGATTCCCACTGACAGCTGGCGGGATTCCCGTTGACAATCAGTAGGATTCCCACTGTCAGCCGGTAGGATTCTCACTGACAGCTGGCGGGATTCCCACTGACAGCCGGCGGGATTCCCACTGACAGCCGGCGGGATTCCCACTGACAGCCGGCGGGATTCTCACTGACAGCCGGCGGGATTCCCACTGACAGCCGGCGGGATTCCCACTGACAGCCGGCGGGATTCCCACTGACAGCCGGCGGGATTCTCACTGACAGCCGGCGGGATTCCCACTGACAGCCGGCGGGATTCCCACTGACAGCCGGCGGGATTCTCACTGACAGCCGGCGGGATTCCCACTGACAGCCGGCGGGATTCCCACTGACAGCCGGCGGGATTCTCACTGACAGCCGGCGGGATTCCCACTGACAGCCGGCGGGATTCCCACTGACAGCCAGCGGGATTCTCACTGACAGCCAGCGGGATTCTCACTGACAGCTGGCAGGATTCTCACTGACAGCCGGCGGGATTCCCACTGACAGCCGGCGGGATTCCCACTGACAGCTGGCGGGATTCTCACTGACAGCTGGCATGATTCTCACTGACAGCCAGCAGGATTCCCACTGACAGCCGGCAGGATTCCCACTGACAGCTGGCGGGATTCCTACTGACAGCCAGCAGGATTCCCACTGACAGCCGGCAGGATTCCCACTGACAGCCAGCAGGATTCCCACTGACAGCCGGCGGGATTCCTACTGACAGCCGGCAGGATTCCCACTGACAGCCGGCGGGATTCCCACTGACAGCCGGCGGGATTCCCACTGACAGCCAGCGGGATTCCCACTGACAGCCGGCGGGATTCCCACTGACAGCCGGCGGGATTCTCACTGACAGCCGGCGGGATTCCCACTGACAGCCGGCGGGATTCCCACTGACAGCCGGCGGGATTCTCACTGACAGCCAGCGGGATTCTCACTGACAGCCGGCAGGATTCTCACTGACAGCCGGCGGGATTCCCACTGACAGCCGGCGGGATTCCCACTGACAGCTGGCGGGATTCTCACTGACAGCTGGCGTGATTCTCACTGACAGCCGGCAGGATTCCCACTGACAGCCGGCAGGATTCCCACTGACAGCTGGCGGGATTCCTACTGACAGCCAGCAGGATTCCCACTGACAGCCGGCAGGATTCCCACTGACAGCCAGCAGGATTCCCACTGACAGCCGGCGGGATTCCTACTGAGAGCCGGCAGGATTCCCACTGACAGCCGGCGGGATTCCCACTGACAGCCGGCGGGATTCCCACTGACAGCCGGCGGGATTCCCACTGACAGCCAGCGGGATTCCCACTGACAGCCGGCGGGATTCTCACTGACAGCCGGCGGGATTCCCACTGACAGCCGGCGGGATTCTCACTGACAGCCGGCGGGATTCCCACTGACAGCCGGCGGGATTCCCACTGACAGCCGGCGGGATTCTCACTGACAGCCGGCGGGATTCCCACTGACAGCCAGCGGGATTCCCACTGACAGCCGGCGGGATTCTCACTGACAGCCAGCGGGATTCTCACTGACAGCCGGCAGGATTCTCACTGACAGCCGGCGGGATTCCCACTGACAGCCGGCAGGATTCCCACTGACAGCTGGCGGGATTCCTACTGACAGCCAGCAGGATTCCCACTGACAGCCGGCAGGATTCCCACTGACAGCCAGCAGGATTCCCACTGACAGCCGGCGGGATTCCTACTGACAGCCGGCAGGATTCCCACTGACAGCCGGCGGGATTCCCACTGACAGCCGGCGGGATTCCCACTGACAGCCAGCGGGATTCCCACTGACAGCCGGCGGGATTCCCACTGACAGCCGGCGGGATTCTCACTGACAGCCGGCGGGATTCCCACTGACAGCCAGCGGGATTCCCACTGACAGCCGGCGGGATTCTCACTGACAGCCAGCGGGATTCTCACTGACAGCCGGCAGGATTCTCACTGACAGCCGGCGGGATTCCCACTGACAGCCGGCGGGATTCCCACTGACAGCTGGCGGGATTCTCACTGACAGCTGGCATGATTCTCACTGACAGCCAGCAGGATTCCCACTGACAGCCGGCAGGATTCCCACTGACAGCTGGCGGGATTCCTACTGACAGCCAGCAGGATTCCCACTGACAGCCGGCAGGATTCCCACTGACAGCCAGCAGGATTCCCACTGACAGCCGGCGGGATTCCTACTGACAGCCGGCGGGATTCCCACTGACAGCCGGCGGGATTCCCACTGACAGCCGGCGGGATTCCCACTGACAGCCGGCGGGATTCCCACTGACAGCCAGCAGGATTCTCACTGACAGCCAGCGGGATTCCCATTGACAGCCAGCAGGATTCCCACTGACAGCTGGTGGGATTCCTACTGACAGCCAGCAGGATTCCCACTGATAGCCAGTGGGATTCTCACTGACAGCCGGCAGCATTCTCACTGACAGCCGGCGGGATTCCCACTGACAGCTGGCGGGATTCCCACTGACAGCTGGTGGGATTCTCACTGATAGCCGGCAGGATTCCCACTGACAGCCGGCAGGATTCCCACTGACAGCCGGCAGGATTCTCACTGACAGCCGGTGGGATTCCCACTCATAGCTGGCAGGATTCCCACTGATAGCCGGCGGGATTCCCACTGACACTTCCAGCGAGATTTCCACTGACACAGCCAGCATCATTAAAAGCTATTCTGCACACAAGAATGACATTGTACTCACATTGTGCTCCGTCCCCCAGAACTTACAGTGCTACCCAGCGCTCCCCATCACATGTTTCAGACCTATTGCAGCCAAGAGGTCCGCACATCATTTTTGGAGGGAGCCCTGACCGGATTGCTTAATTGAGTGGAGCAAAGATGGGATGCAGTCTATCCCCACTCCGGAAGAAGGGCCACCAGCAGGGTCACCACCACCACCTGGGATGCAGTGGCAACCCTGGTGACTGTCAGCTCAGTGCAAAAGAGGACAGGACAGCAGTGTCAGAAGATGATTAATGATGTGTATGTGTGTGGAAACAGTAATGTGTATATATGTGTGGACACAGTGATGTCAATGATATGTGTGTGTATGTGTGGACACAGCAATGTATATATGGGTGAACAGTAAGAAGTCTCAGAACACCAGGTTAAAGCCCAACAGGTTTATTTGATATCATGAGCTTTCTGAGTGCTGCCCCTTCATCAGGTGAGTGGAGAGTTGGGTTCACAAACAGGGCATATATAGACATAAACTCAATTGATAAATAATGGTTGGGATGCAAGTCTTTGCAGGTAATCAAGTCTTAAAGGTACAAACAATGTGAATGGAGAGAGGGTTAAGCATAGGTTAAAGAGGTGTGAATTGACTCAAGCAGTAGTTAGATGGTTAGTAGGAGCCCAGGCCAAATGGTGGGGGTTACATATTGTTGGAGGTAAAAAGACACCTCTGAGACTGTTAGTGAGTCAAAGTACAGTAATTCTATTACAAAAGCTTTTGGGAGAGATCTGGCACCTAACAGCAGTTTACCAGGCTTCTCACTGAACACAAATAAGTGTGGGTATTTATCCTGGCATCAGTCATGACGCAAACTCTGATATTATTCGGGACCCGCAATGCTTCCGATTCCAGTCACAACGCAGCCCATGGCTTCAGCCAGGACTCGCAGTTCATCTGGAAGCTTCAGTCATGATGCAGCCATCAGTACAAAGAACAAAGAACAGCACAGCACAGGAAACAGGCCCTTTGGCCCTACAAGCCTGCAGCGCCCTCTTTAACACTCAGTGAGTGCCTTATGCAAGTCTTTCGTCGATCGACGACGTTCTTGTCTACGTCTAGTGGGCTCCACAATAGAGGGGTGCAAATTTAGGGAATTATATGTGCGCCAGAATAAGGGAGATCCAATTCAGGGACAATTTATTGACACCAATCAGCCTAAAAAGCACATTTTTGGGATGTGGGAAGAAACCGGAGCACCTGGAGAAAACCCACGCAAGCATGGGGAGAATGTGCAAACTACCACAGACATTACTCCAAGCCGGAGATCCGACCTGGGTCCCTATAACTGTACAGCAAACAGTGATAGTCACTGAGCTGTCGTGTTGCCCGTCAATTGGTCCAGTTTAAGTGTACACTAATGACATGAAGCACTAAGCAACTCTCAAAGCAACATCCAAGAGCAACCCTCGCATGACCCACCGCGTGTATGCCCCTTGTTGGCCAACAAGGCAGACTGAATCGCCTGTGGATGTAAAAAGGAGACATCGATAAACATCAGTAGACATACAACAGGCTATACAGACATTAATGGAAGATCCCCAATAGCTCCAACGTAAGTGACAAGGTGAGCCTTAAAATTTATTGGACGGCTGATAGAACAAAGAACAAAAACAACCCGGGAAACAGGCCCTTCGGCCCAACGAGCCCGCGCCGCCATTTTAACATTACCAGTACCCCCCTCCACCCATGACCCTTATCTATTGTTTTATGGCCATCCACATTGAGGGAAACTAATTTAGGGGCAATTTATTCCTGCCAATCAGCCTAATAGCACATCTTTGGGGTGTGGGAGGAAACCGGAGCACCCGAAGAAAACCCACGCAAGCACGGGGAGAATGCGCAAACTCCCACAGACACTGGCCCAAATCCATGTGTCTGCACAGCAAACAGTGATAGTCACTGAGCTGTCGTGTTGCCCAGCTTCTGGTCCAGTTTAAGCACACACTAACGACATGAAGCACTAGGCCACTCTCGAACAACCAAGAGCAGCCCAAGTACGACCCATCGCGTGCATGCCCCTCGTTGGACAACAAGGCGGACTGACTTAAAACCTGTGAATGAAAAGAGAAAAAAGCATTATTATCATACCATATCCATTTACCTTACCAGGGACGCCCCAATGCTAATGAACCTTATTTAAAACAATCTCCTATATCCACCCATCTCCAGCCCACTCATGTGCCTGTCTAAGTTACTCTTAAACAACTCTAGCGTGTTTGCCTCCACCACCTTACTTGGCAGAGCATTCCATGCCCCCACTACCCTCTGTGTGAAAAACCTCCTTCTAATATCTGTGTTATACCTCTCCCCCTTCACCTTAAGCCCATGGCCCCTCGTACTGTGTGTCTCTATTATAGGAAATAGCTTACCTCTGTTTACTCTATCTATACCCTCCATAATCTTATATACCTCTATTAGATCCACCCTCAGTCGCCGTCTTTCAAGGGAAAACAGCCCCAATTTGTTCAATCTTTCCTCATAACCCAGTCCTTCCACACCAGGCAATATCCTGGTAAACCTCCTCTGCACTCTCTCCAGAGTCTCCACGTCCTTCTGGTAGTAAGGCGATCAGAACTGGACGCAGTACTCCAAACGCAGTACTCCTAACCAATGTTCTATACAGCTGCAACATTAGACTCCAGCTCTTATATTCTATACCCCTTCCTATGAAGGCTAACATACCATAGGCTTTCTTCACAACCTTCTCCACGTGTACTGCCACCTTCAAAAACTTGTGCACTTGCACCCCCAGGTCTCGCTGCGATTCTATACTCCTTATGGGCTTACCCTTTATCATATAACTCCCCCCTACATTATTCCGGCCAAAATGCATCACCTCACATTTATCCGGATTAAACTCCATTTGCCATATATCTGCCCAATATACCAGCCTATCAATATCCCGTTGTATTGCCAGACACTGCTCCTCACTGCCTGCCAATCCAGCCATCTTGGTGTCATCAGCAAATTTGCTGATCACACCACTTACTCCCTCTTCCAAGTCATTTATATACACTACAAAGAGAAGAGGTCCCAGTACTGAACCCTGCGGCACACCACTAGTGACAGACCTCCAGTTAGAAAAGGACCCCTCCACTATTACTCTCTGTCTCCTCTTTGCAAGCCAGTTCTCAACCCATCTAGATACCTGGCCACGTATCCCATGAGCCTTAATCTTTTCTACCAACCTACCGTGAGGGACTTTGTCAAGCGCCTTACTGCAATCCATATCCACCATCACTCCTTTCCTAAACTGGTTGCCAAAACATCCCTTCCCACATGAGCCAGTCCATGATGTAACCACATCAGGGTGTGCTGGATACATTCTGGCGCTAAAACTCTATCGCTTAGTCTCCATACACCCTTTTTAGGCGTAGCTCCTTGAGTTTTCCATTTTGTGCGCTCTTTTTCAGGTGAAGCATGTAGCTGTGAGATGTCTACCGAAAGTTCAACTGTAACGAGGTAGCCGACGTGGCTTGCACTTCTGTTTCTAAAGCTGATTGTGCTGCTTTGTCAGCTGCCTGGTCTCCCTTAAAAATATACCATTCAGAGCTTTGCTTATCCGGTTACTTTTGGTGTGCCTTTACTTTCAATACTGTGACTTCTAATGGGAGCTCACTAGCATCCAATAAGGCTTCGATTATCTATCCATGCTTGACTGGAGTGACCCCCCACCACCTGTTGGAACAAATTCCAGCCTTCCCCAAACGGTCATACAGTCATGCACAATTCCAAATGCATATCTACTGCCGGTGTAAATGTTAACCCTTCTCCCCATCGCCTCAGTAAAAGCCTGGGTCAAGGCCACTAGCTCTGCCACTTGTGCTGACATATCTCCGTCTATCCTTCTGGCTTGGACCACATGTAAGTCCGTGTTTACCACTGGCCATCCCGTTCACGGTGACCCGTCCACATATTTCCGAGAACCCTCCACAAACAGGGTCTCCTCCAGTGCCTCCAAGGGCACATCCTTTATTCTATTTCCCTCTATCTCCTCATCTACATTGCCGCACATGTGTGCTTTCCCTTCACCTAACATTCATTTGGTGGGATTCTCTCTCATGTCTTGTACGATGGTGATGGACTTAGGGGGGGAAGAAGTACTGCCTCCCACTTCGCCCTTCACATATTTGAGACAGACCATAATTTTCCTGTGTCTAACATTTCCACCAAGGTATGTTTGGTGTGCAAGGTTATATTTCCCGTCATTACAATGGGCTCACTGATTTTTATTGCCCATGCTGCACAATCCAGTGCGGCTACACATCGGGATAATCTGATTATTATGGGGCTCTCCTCTGGAATAATAACCCACCAGCCGCTGTTTGGGTTACTACTGCCGAATAGAACTCTCCTTCATTGTTACAATAGATATGAAAATCCTTACTAGCATCTGGTAACCCAAGTCCTGGGACCGACATTAATCCTACCCTTAGATTACTATATGCCTCTTCCTGTTCTGATCCCCACTCCACAGCTTCTAGTTTTCTATTGCGTGAATTCAACATTTTGATTTTTGCTTTATCATCAGCCCATTTCTTACCCGAGACTGAGAATTGTTCAATTAATCAGGCCAATTGGTGAACCAAGGGAACTCCAATTTTCCTAGTTCTGTCTTTCTTTTCTTTTTCCAGCCATTTCTGTTGTTGGTCTAATGGGTGAAATGAGTCCCACCCCGCTTTTCTCATCTGTTTAATGAGTTTGTCCTTCTCAGTCATATATTCATTTATCAGGGGCCCCACTGTCCTTGTGATCCTACCATAATGCAGATAAGTTTATACTCACCATCTGGAGTCTTCTATTCTCCCTTCTCGCTCTCCCCCTCTTAGGCTGCTCTTATTGGAGTCCAGTGATACCTGTCAGGGGTGATCAGATCCCTCCTTACACTGGTAAGATCACATTATCAAGCTTATACTATTAAGCCGGGCTCTCCTTCTTCTCTGGTGATCACTCAAACAGTCTCTTTCTCACTCACGTCTGAACATCACACCCCAGGCATCTTTCTTCAGTCTCCACACCCACTTCAAAACCCTGACATTTGCATGGGGGTGCTGGGGGGGTGAGGGGGGGTGGGGGCAGCCCTCTTAATAACCGGCCTAAGGCTGGGTGTTAAAGACAAATGCCTCCTTGTCCGTATATGTTCAGTTCAGATGTCTTTCACTTTCAGTCTCTCATCACAGACCCTCATCACAGATGATCACTCACTGTAGTTTGACTCACCCTATTAAGTTCAGTATTCTATTCCAGTGCCCCGGTTGTGGTCATTCAACTGGGCCCACAAACAGAATCCTGGGTTTAGGCACCAAATTGTTGTAGGTAAAAAGACACCTCTGAGACTGTGAGTGAGTCAAAATACAGCAGTTTTATTACAAAAGCTTTTGGGAGAGATCTGGCACCTAACAGCGGTTTATAGGCTTCTCACTGAACACAAATAAGTTTGAGTATTTATACATCATTGGTCCTAGTCATGATGCAAACTCTGGTATCAGTCAGGACCTGCAACACTTCTGATTCCAGTCACAACACAGGCTCTGGCTTCAGCCAAGACCCGCAGTTCATCTGGAAGCTTCAATCATGATGAAGTCATTGGTGCAGTCACGACCCACAGCTTTTCCAGCAGCTCCAGCAGCTTCTTCATTGAAGTAACTTGTGTGGTTGCAGCTTCCCAGCAGGAGTCCTCCTGTCAAATAGCCATTATCGCACTTTACCATCTGCAGCTGTTTAACTATGTTTAGCTAGTACAAACAGATAAGGTTTGCAATGTCTGTTCAATGTCAATTCATATTTAACTATCTGTCTTTATGGAAATGAAAGTTAAAGAATGAAAGACATGAACAAGTAAGGAAAACATGAATAAATAATTTATATTGATGCCAGGAACAGTATAAATTTG
Source organism: Carcharhinus amblyrhynchos (assembly GCF_965287045.1). Taxonomy (NCBI): domain Eukaryota; kingdom Metazoa; phylum Chordata; class Chondrichthyes; order Carcharhiniformes; family Carcharhinidae; genus Carcharhinus; species Carcharhinus amblyrhynchos. The sequence goes on along the minus strand of NW_027649955.1, from coordinate 84,813 downwards.
GGGAGATCAGCCATGAGGAAGGGTTATGTTTGTAATATATGCTAGGTACAAAATTCATTAAATTCATTAACCCTTTCCCTTCCTCACATATAGTATGACATGAACCCAAGATCCCGGTTGAGGCCATCCTCATGTGTGCAGAACTTGGCTATCATTTTTGTGGGGGTGGGGCCAATGGAGCTGGGCCTGTGTGGGGCAGAGCCTGTGGGGGCAGTCCCAGGGGCAGGGCTTGTGAGGCAGTGCTAGGAAGTGGGGCAAGTGGGGGCAGGGCCTTTGGGGCAGGGCCTGTGGGGAGGACCTTTGGAGCAGGGCCTGTGGTGAAGAGTGCCAGGGGCAGGGCCTGTGGTGCAGTGCCAGTGGTTGAGCCCTGTGGGGGATGGAGCCTGTGGGTGCTTGTCAATGGAGACGGGGCCTGAGGGGGAAGGTTGCCCCGCTGCTACTCTACATGTGATTGGTGGGGGAGGGATGGTGTCTGTGATCAGTGTGGGGAGCAGAGGGTCCATGAATGGTTCGAGCGGCGGGGCCTGCATCTCAGGCTGTGGCCCCCATGATTGTGGAGGGGAGGCAGTTGTTGTTTGAGGCTGCAGTAGCAAGGGCTGGCAGATCCCTCACTGTCTGTTGACCCATTTCACTGTTAATGTGCATGTGCAGCATCAGAGATCTCATATGCACAATTCAACCATCTACAGGCTGTCTGGCTAATTAAACTCTGCCCCCAGTCTCTCTGGCTAGAAATTGACCAGGCCATTTTTTTCAGAGGCAGAGTGCATAAGATTGAGTGTGAAAATTTGCCCGAAAAGTGGATCTGGTACTCTCCCATTTTCAGACTAGCTAGACACTTAGAAAAAAACCTCATAAAATTCTGCCCATTGTGTCACTAATTGTTCACATGCTGCAAATGTGCTACTACATCCATGTTTGCTATGGGTCTCTTTATGCATCCTTATGCAGGAAATACATTTGATTTACCTTGAATTAGTCATGAATCAATGGTTAAAATGCATTAAAATTTATGACCATTGCCTGTAATGAGGAGTTACACTTGGATATTTTGCAATTTTTATATTTCAAGATGGCATATGTTACCACATGTCATTAACAATTTAGGATAGACTAGATCAAAGGAAATATCATTTAGGTTAAAATACTGATTAATTCCTACCAGAAACACTGTCCTTCTGTTCATACTCTGATGTGCTCAGAATTAAGCACTTTTCAATGTTGGTATCTTTACTAATAAATAACAGTAACCTTCTGATTTACCCTCGATTAGCAGTCTTGCAAAGAATTCCTGAGATAGCCTGGAGTTGAGAAACACAAGAATTGGGAATGATCCTTTCATCATTTTCCCTCCAACAAATTGGCCAAATTAATTGCTGGTAAACAGGGAGCTTTCTCCTTTTAATTTTCTCCACGCCAGCACCTCGGGTGACCCAGAGAAAACAAAAGCTGTACTGTGGACAGGATGAAGTCATAGCGCTGGTTTTGTTTTGCTGACTGGGCTTCATTTCTCACCCAAGCCAATTACCGTGTGTGCTATTTGTTAAACATACACAAATCTTCCAGCATCTTGCATTTCAGGCGCATTTTATTTGTAGAAACATTTAAGAAGCTCCCAGAATCTGGCTAAGAGGACAAAGTTCGTACTGCCTAGTGAACTCTGCCACCCAGCTACTAAAAATGGCTTCAAATCTCCTGAGATTCTGATAATATTCCTACAGTCCAACAATGACTGCACTTCAGAAGTGCTACATTGACTGGAAAGCATCTTGGGACACCCTGTGGGCATGAAAGATGCTATATAGAGACTGTTATTTTCTCTCTATTTGTGAGAATGTACTTACCCAGCAGTAATACCTCCCACCCCAGCCACCCCTTCCCCTGCCCCTCCCCCCTTGCTCCATTCGTCTGGAGAAATAAAACAACGTTCCTTATATTACCTGAAAGTGACGCACCTACAAGTTACATGTCCTCAGGTTATATTGTTTCCCGGTAACTTTGTAACTTCATTATGCTATGACGCATGCCTCCACTTGTGTGGTATTCTCAGTCAGTTTTCAAGGAGACAACATTCTAGTGGTTTACATATATGGATCTTTGAGGAGGTGGAATCATTATAGACAGGATGTTCCCTTTTGTTTTTGCCGCTCATTGTCATAGAATCTCCGTGGATACGGTCTGGTGTGATATTTATAAGTTCATTTACAGGATATGGGCATTGCTGGCTAGACCAACATTTATTGCTCATCCCTAATTGGCCTTGAGAAGGTGATGGTGAGCTTTTTTCTTGAACCAGTGTAGGCCCAGGTGTGTTGAAACACTCACAGTGCTGTTAGGGAGGAAATTCCAGAGTTTTGACCCAGTGACAGTGAAGGAACGGCAATATATTTCCAAGTCAGAATGATAAATGACTTAGAGGGGAACCTCCAGATGGTGGTGTTTCCATGCGTCTGCTACAGTTGCCATAGGATTCCCAGCGTCTGACCTACTGTTGTAGGCACGGTATTTATATGGCTAGTTCAGTTCAGTTTCTGGTCAGTGGTAACCCTAGGATGTTGATAGTGGAGAATTCAGTGATGAACGACAAGGGGTGACTCATCAGGAATGGTGCTGAACATTGTGCATTCATCTGCACAATATTCAGCACATTCCCACTTCCAACCTTAATGATGAAAGAAAAGTCATCGATGAACATAAGAACATAAGAACATAAGAAATAGGAGCAGGAGTAGGCCATCTGGCCCTTCGAGCCTGCCCCGCCATTCAATAAGATCATAGCTGATCTGTCGTGGCTCAGTTCCACATTCCCGCCCTCTCCCCATAACCCTTAATCCCCTCTCTTATCAGAAACCCATCAACCCGCGTCTTAAAAATATTTAGCGAGGTAGCCTCCACCACTTCAACAGGCAGAGAATTCCAGAGATTCACCACCCTTTGAGTGAAGAAGTTCTCCTCAACTCCGTTCTAAACCGCCCCCCCTTTATCTTGAGGCTGTGCCCCCTAGTCCTACTGTCCTTTCTGAGCGGGAAGAGTCTTTCCACCTCTGTCCTATCCATCCCATTCATCATCTTATACGTCTCAATGAGATCTCCCCTCATTCTTCTAAACTCTAACGAGTACAAGCCTAGTTTATTCAGCCTCTCCTCGTAGCTCAACCCCCTCAACTCCGGCATCAGCCTAGTAAACCTCCTCTGCACTCCCTCCAAGGCCAAAATATCCTTGCGTAAGTACGGCGCCCAAAACTGCACACAGTACTCCAGCTGCGGCCTCACCAATGCCCTATACAGCTGCAGCAAGATGAAGCAGCTGAAGATGTTTGGGCCTTGGATCTGATTGGAAATGGACCCTGGCATACAAGCCATTTTGTCACCTACCTTGCACAGCACCACATTGCAAACCAACTCATCTGGCAGAAGTTGCCAGTAAATCAATCAGAGGCATGAATGATAAGTATTCCCAAGACTTTCACTTCTTGGGTGAGCGCTATGCTAGTTCATGATGACACTTGGATAGTGACTGTAGCTCTTCTAGAGTTTCAGTGCAGGACTGCAGGAATGTTGCACTGTCAGAGTGGCATCCTTTGGAGAAACCGATAAACTGATCTCCCTCTCAGTCTTCCATTGTATGATTAAAGAAGAGCAAGGCAGTTTGCCCAGTGTTCTGATTAATATTTACTTTCCATCAAATATCAATATCAAACCATAGTCCAGGGAGTCAGCCATAGCTCAGTGGCAGCACCCTTGTCTCTGACTCAAAACGTTCTGAGTTTGAGTCACGATCCAGAGACTTCATTACAAAAATTAAGGCTGACATTATAATGCAGCTTTGAGGGAGTGCTGCACTGTCAGCAGTGTTGGCTTTTGGCTGACTCCGGGCTCTTCTCACCTGGAGACTGAAAATCCCTTGACACTAATTTGAGGGAAAGCAAAGATGGCTCCTCTGTGCCCAGGCAAATATTTGTGCCCCAATCAACATAACTGAAGCAGATTATCTGGCCATTAATGTACTGCTGTTCCTGAGAGCTTGCCGTGTGTATATTGGCTGCAGCACATATATTATAAAGTCTTTGAATTAGCAACTGAAGTTGGTTGGGCCTAGCATATTACCCTAAGGATTTCTCAGTGATGTCCTGGAGCTGAAGTCATTGACCTCTAACAACCAGAACCAATTTTCTTTGTGCCAGATATGGCTCCAACCAGTTTTTGCCCTGATTCTCATTGACTCCAGTTTTGGTAGGGCTTCATGGCCACAGTTCGTCAAATGTTGCCTTAATGTCAAGGGTGGTTACTCTCACCTCATCTCTGGAGTTCAGTTCTTTTGTCCAAGTTTGAACCAAAGCTGTAATGAGGTCAGGAGCTGAATGACACTGGAAGAACCCAAATTGAGTGTCAGTGAGCATTTATTGCTAAGTAAGTTCCTCTTGCTAGCACTTTTGATGACTCTTTCCATCACTTTACTGATGATTGAGAGTGGAATGATGTGGCAGTTATTGGCCGAGTTTGATTTGTCCTATTTCCTCTGGACAGGACATATTTGGGCAATTTTCTACACTGCTGGGAAAATGCCCGTGCTGTAACTGTACTAGAAGAGCTTGGCTCAGGTCGTGGCAAATACTGGAGCACAAGTACTATTGCCAGAATATTGTCAGGGCCCATGGCCTTTGCAGTATCCAGTGTCTTCAACCATTTCTTAATATCATGTGGAGTGAATCAAATCGGGTAAAGCCTGATACCTGTGATGCTGGAAATCTGGAGGAGGCCGAGATTCACTTACTGATCTTCTCTTCCTCTTTACTCACTTCTTCCTTCATGCTGCAAAGTTTAAAATTGGTTACTCATTATGTAAACCTCTTGTGTAAATTGTCACAATGTCACATTGAATTGACTGTCGTGCCCTTGAGTTATCCAGTGACTGGTTACACAATCTAGATCCTAAAAGTCTCAATTTCAGTTCCCAGTTTACTGAATTCACAATCATAGTCAAACTGGTTGGCAAAGGTTCCACAACTGATCTTGTGAGGAGGAAGAGTGCTTTTTTAAAAAATCATTCTTGGGATGTGAACATCACTGGCCAGGTTTATTTCCCATTTCTGATATCCCTGGGGAAGCTGGGTGAGCCACCTTCTGAACTTCTGCAGTCCTCATGGTGTAGAGACATCCAAAGTGCTGCTGGGAAGGGATTCTCCAGGACTTGACACTGCGACAGTAAAGGAGTTACATGTTAGGATGATGTGTGGCTTGGTGATGCTTCTTTCTAGATGGCGGAGGTCACAGTTTTGGAAGGTGTGTTTTAGACGAGGAAAATTAGACTCAGTTGTGCTGCTGCATATCAGTAAATAGTGCCAACAATCACTGCCAAGATTCACATAAGTAGTACCAGAGAATGACCAAGATTTGGAGAATTGTGATAGAGCAGGAATAAAAATAAACTTCCATTTATATCATGTATCTTGCGACCATTGGACGCTGTAAAGCACTTTACAGCCAATGAAGTACACCTTTTTTGAGGTGTATTCGCTGTTTGATATAGGAAATGTGGGCAGCCAGTTTACGCACAGCAAGCTCCCACAAATATCAGTGTGGCCAAATCATCTGTTTTGACAACATTGATGAGGAGCACCAGCGAGAACTTCTTTGCTCCCCTGTGAAATGGTGGCCTGGGGTCTTTCCAATCCACCTGAGAGTGTTAATGGTTCAATGCCTCAATTGGAAGACAGCACCTCAGCACCCTCTCATACTCACTGGAGTGTCAATATAGATTTTATGTTCAAGCCCTGGAGTGGAACCCTTGAGGGAAGGAAAATGACAGAAATCTGCTTATGACTCTGCTTGAACGTGTTACAATTTAACCCCACAGATATTGCCTGACCTGTGCAGCATTTACTAACATTTTCTGTTTCTATTTCAGTCTTTCAATGCTTCCTTATCTATCTGAAGCACCTTTGGACATATTATTGTGCATCAAGTCTGGAAATTTGCTGCAGTTGTTGCTATCTGTAATTACTATATACAAAGTAAAATGTAAGGAATCATCCTGAAAATGAACTTAGTGGGGCACAGCATTCTCTTGCTGGTCACCTCTTGTGATATCACTAATGTGGCCCATGACAAGCAGTTGAGAACATGTTTCCACCTTTTTTGGGGATTGTATGTTACAAATAACAGTGCTCAGAATGAACATTCCAGCATTCAGAATGGGATACAAGGTCTACTCCATGAAATATGGACAATGATCACATTATTTGTACCACTATAAATGGTATAATTCCACATTTGTTTATAACAAGCAGCTAAGGTTATAACTTTCCAGTCAATGTTTTTTCCAGTGCTTGGTCTCATGGATGCATTCTGAGAAATTGGTTTCTTTCCACCACGCATTCCTTGTTGGAATTTGTGACAGTAAAGAAATCTCCCCAGACTGGAAATCAATGGAAATAGCCTAACCAGTTCCTGTAATATCTATGTTTACAAAACGTTAGTGAATAGGTTCCTGCCCTTTTTTTATTTAGTCCAGACACTCATGAGTCAGACAAGTCCCATTGTGTCTTTTAGAGTGTCTCACCATTCCAAGACCTTACATGTAGCGATGCAGGGTGAATCATTCCGAGGTTCAGATGTCAGTATGTAGGATAAGCCTGTGCCAAGACTTCTCTCCGGAAATAAAATTCCGCAGATGATGGAAATTTGGAATGGAAACAAAAAAAATGAAAGGTTGGAAATCCTTGGCAGGTCTGAAACAGTAAGAAGTTTCACAGCACCAGGTTAAAGTCCAACAGGTTTATTTGGTAGCAAAAGCTGCTAGATTTCAGAATGCTGCTACTTCGTCAGGTGAGTGGGAGTTCTGTTCACAAAGAGGGCATATAAAGACACAAACTCAATTTACAAAATAATGATTGGAATACAAATCTTTACAGGTAATCCAGTCTTACAGACAATTTGAGTGGAGAGAGCACAGGTTAAAGAGATATTTATTGTCTCCAGACGTGACAGCTAGTGAGATTTTGCAAGTCCAGGCAAGTCGTGGGGGTTACAGATAGTGCGACATGAACCCAAGATCCCGGTTGAGACCGTCTTCATGTGTGTGGAACTTGGCTATCAGTCTCTGCTCAGCGACTCTGCGCTGTCGTGTGTCATGAAGGCTGCCTTGGAGAATGCTTACCCGAAGATCAGAGGCCGAATGCCCGTGACTGCTGAAGTGTACCTCAACTCTTGCCTGGTGATTGTTGAGCGGTGTTCATTCATCCGTTGTCATAGCGTCTACACGGTCTCCCCAATGTACCATGCCTTGGGGCATCCTTTCCTGCAGCGTATCAGGTAGACAACGTTGGCCGAGTTGCAGGTGTTTGTACCATGTACCTGGTGGATAGTGTTCTCACGTGTGATAATAGCATCTGTGTCGATGATCCGGCACATCTTGCAGAGGTTGTGTGTTATCATGGTCACTGTTCTCCTGAAGGCTGGGTAGTTTGCTATGGACAATGGTCTGTTTGAGGTTGTGCAGCTGTTTGAAGGCAAGAAGTAGGGATGTGGGGATGGCCTTGGCGAGATGTTCGTCTTCATCAATGACATGCTGAAGGCTCCAGAGAAGATGTTGTAGCTTCTCCACTCCGGAGAAGTATAGGACGATGAAGGGTACTCTGTCCACTGAGTCTTGTGTTTGTCTTCTGAGGAGGTTGGTGTGGTTTTTCGCTGTGGCGCGTCAGAACTGTCAATCAATGAGTCGAGTGCCATGTCCTGTTCTTGTGAGGGCATCTTTCAGCATCTGGAGTTGTCTGTTGCGATCCTCCTCATCTGAGCAGATCCTGTAAATATGGCGGGCTTGTCTGTAGGGGATGGCAAATCAGATCTGACAACATCAGTGGTGAGAGACACAGAGTTAACCTTTCAGATGGATGACCTTTTATCAGATACAGTTACGCTTGGAAATTGTTGAACTTTAATGTCGAGTGCACAAGGCTCCAAAGCTCAGAAGATGAGGTGCTGCTTCATCGCACTTCATTGGGATGTTGTAGGAGGCTGAGCACAGAGAGATCAAATGGGAACAGGCCAGAGGTTTAAAATAGCAAGCGACCGGAATCAATGTTTCAGTCAGAGATTGCAAGGAGATGTTTGGCAAACCAGTCTCTGTTTGCTCTTCTGAATATTAAGGGGACTGGAGCATGAGCAGCGAATATAGTATAATAAATTGAAAAGTACGAGGAGGGAACGCTGGAAAAAGGGAAGAATGCAAAAGGGCAGGTTTTGCATCTTGTGCATTTGCACTAGACTGGGTCAACCAAAAGTGAGGAGGTGTTGGAGATGATTGAAGAGAGGATAGAGTGTCGCGGAAGGAACAGTCACTTCGGAATTTTGCAAAGGGAGAACGGGCTGTGTTTGGTGCCGAAAATAACTTTGTAAATGTGGAGGCCGGTGAGGTCAGGACAAAGGGAAGTATATCTTGGTCCTGGAAGGGAGGGGAAGGGGTGGGGCAGAAATGGAGTGGATATAGCGGAAGGCCCTGCCAACCCCAAAAATTTCAGATCAAAACCACTGCTTCCATTTTTCCCAAGCACTAAGTACTGGTCGTGATCTTTTTTTACCGTTTACATCTCCTCTGGACACATCATTTATGTCTTTACATTCCCTTTTACTTTTCCCTTTTTGCTTGTACCATCATCCTCTCTCTATCAGTTAATCCCTCCTCCCTCCATCCTAAACACGCCATGTAATTCCCTGCATGAAATAGGTCAATGTTCATTACCCAGTAGGTAGCAATATGAGCTATCGGGAAAGTAACAATATAGCAGAAGGGGCGACAAAAAATAAAATCAAGATTCAGGGCATCTTTTGGCTGACTGACAATAGAGAATCTCAAAGTCAGGATGGGGAGTATGCACAAAGTGCTGAAACATTACCCCATGGAGAGTTACAAGGAACAATAAATTCACAGCTCCACTTAACTTGTCATTATTACCTTTCAATACTTGCATGATGACAACAGTGAATAGGAAAGGATTAGACATGGTTACAAACCATTAAACTAGCAACAACCAAAGTGCTGGTCAGCAGTCACCAGACATCTATCTAGAGAAAGAGAGAAGTGCTGGAGACACAGGGAACCAACCCCTCACCAGCACAGTTGACAAAGTGAGAGCCCATGTGGATGGGTTCTGGCACACCTTTGAATGTCTTAGAAGTTTAAGAAAATTAATCCCTTGTATTGTGATGATAGCAGGAAAAGAAATCATAGAATTGCTCCAGGGCAGAAGGAGGCTATTTGGCCCATCAAGCCTGCACCGGCCACAATCCCACTCAGGCCCTATATTTGTAAGCTTACATATTTACTCTTGCTAATCCCCCGACACTAAGAGGCAATTTAGCATAGCCAGTCCACCTAATCTGCACCTCTTAGGGCTGTTGAAGAAACCGGAGCACCCGGAGGAAACCCACACAGACACAGGAGAACATACAAACTCCACACAGTCACCCGAGGCCAGAATTGAACCCAAGACCTTGGTGCTGTGAGGCAGCAGTGCTAACCACTATGCCACTAAGCAACATGATGTGGGTATGCCGGCGTTGGACTGGCGTAAACACAGTGAAAAGCCTGACAACACCAGGTTTTAGTCCAACCTATTTATTTGATAATATACTCACAAGCTTTCGGGTTAGTCCCTTCGTCAGGTGAATGGAGAGTTCTGGCCTCAGACAGAGCATATAAAGCACAGACAGTTTAGAGATTACTGATTAGAATGCGAATCCTTACACCTAACCTGCTGTTCAAGACCTGAAGTGGCTGATAATGCGAGTGGAAGGAGCACTGATCACAGTTTAAAGAGATGTGTATTGTCTCCAGACAGTACAGTAAGTGAGGTTTTGCAAACCCAGGCAAGTCACGGGGGTTACAGATAGTGCGACATGAACCCAAGATCCCTGTTGAGACCATCCTCATGTGTGCGGAACTTGGCTATCAGTCTCTGTTCAGCGACTCTGCGCTGTCGTGTGTCGTGAAGGCCGCCTTGGAGAATGCTTACCCGAAGGTCAGAGGCTGAATGCCCGTGACCACTGAAGTGTTCGCCAACAGGAAGGGAACAGTCTTGCCTGGTGATTGTCGAGCGATGTTCATTCATCCGTTGTCGTAGCGTCTGCATGGTCTCCCCAATGTACCATGCTTCGGGACATCCTTTCTTGCAACGTATCAGGTAGACAACGTTGGCCGAGTTGCAAGAGTATTTACCATGTACCTGGTGGATGGTATTCTCACGTGTGATGATGGTATCCATGTCGATGATCCGGCATGTCTTGCAGAGGTTGCTGTGGCAGGGTTGTGTGGTATTGTGGTCACTGTTCTCCTGAAGGCTGGGTAGTTTGCTGCGAACAATGGTCTGTTTGAGGTTGTGTGGTTGTCTGAAAGCAAGAAGTGGGGGTGTGGGGATAGCCCTGGCGAGATGTTCGTCTTCATCAATGATATGTTGAAGACTCCGGAGAAGATGTCGTAGCTTCTCCGCTCCGGGGAAGTACTGGACGACGAAGGGTACTCTGTCCACCGTGTCCCGTGTTTGCCTTCTGAGGAGATTGGTGCGGTTTTTCGCTGTGGCGCGTTGGAACTGCCGATCTATGAGTCGAGCAGCATATCCTGTTCTTATGAGGGCATCTTTCAGGGTCTGGAGGTGTCTGTCACGATCCTCCTCATCTGAGCAAATCCTGTGTATACGGAGGGCTTGTCCATAGGGAATGGCTTCTTTAACATGTTTAGGGTGGAAACTGGAGAAGTGGAGCATTGTGAGATTGTCTGTGGGCTTACGGTACAGTGAGGTGCTGAGGTGACCGTCCTTAATGGAGATGCGTGTGTCCAAGAATGCAACTGATTCTGGGGAATAGTCCATGGTGAGTCTGATGGTGGGGTGGAATTTGTTGATATCATCATATGGTTGTTTCAGTGATTGTTCACCATGAGGCCAAAGGAAGAAAATGTCATCGATGTATCTAGTGTATAGCATCGGTTGAAGATTCTGTGCAGTGAAGAAGTCTTGTTCGAACCTGTGCATGAAGATGTTGGCATATTGAGGTGCAAATTTGGTCCCCATGGCTGTTCCATGTGTCTGGATGAAAAACTGGTTGCTGAAGGTGAAGACATTGTGGTCCAGGATAAAGCGGATGAGTTGTAAAATTGCATCTGGAAACTGGCAGTTGTCAGCATTGAGTACTGAGGCAGTCGCAGCAATGCCATCGTTGTGGGGGATGTTGGTGTAGAGTGCTGAGACATCCATTGTGACGAGGAGTGTCCCTGGTTCAACTGCTTCGTGTGTGCTGAGTTTCAGTAGGAAGTCCGTAGTGTCGCGACAAAAGCTGGGGGTTCTTTGTACAATGGGTTTCAGGATGCCCTCGACGTAGCCGGAGAGGTTCTCACACAGAGTTCCATTGCCCGAAACGATGGGACGGCCAGGTGTGTTTGCCTTGTGTATCTTTGGGAGGCAGTAGAGATCTCCAATGCGGGGAGTACGTGGAATGAGAGCACGGAGTGTGCTCTGAAGGTCCAGATCAAAGGTCTTGATCAGATTGTTGAGTTGACGAGTGTGTTCTTTGGTCGGATCTGTGGGTAATTGTCTGTAGTGTTCCTCATTGTTTAGTTGTCGGTACACTTCTTTACAGTAATCCGTTCTGTTCAGTATGACGATGGCCCCTCATTTGTCTGCTGGTTTGATGACAATGTTGCGGTTTGTCTTGAGAGCGTGGATGGCGTTGCGTTGTGCTTGGGTGATATTCGGGGCTGTCTTGTGAGTGCGGCTGATGAATCTGGTGTTAATGCACCTCCTGATGGTTTGGGCATACAAGTCCAGTCGAGGGCAGCGGCCTTCCGGAGGAGTCCAATTGGATTCCTTCCTCTTAGGCTGTTGTACTGCGGATCTCTCTGTCGGCTGTTCTGGTTCATCGACAGTCGATGAACCAGAATACCATCCACCAGGTACATGGTAAATACTCTTGCAACTCGGCCAACATTGTCTACCTGATACGTTGCAAGAAAGGATGTCCCGAGGCATGGTACATTGGGGAGACCATGCAGACACTATGACAACGGATGAATGAACATCGCTCGACAGTCACCAGGCAAGACTGTTCCCTTCCTGTTGGCGAACACTTCAGTGGTCACGGGCATTCAGCCTCTGACCTTCGGGTAAGCATTCTCCAAGGCGGCCTTCACGACACATGACAGCACAGAGTTGCTGAACAGAGACTGATAGCCAAGTTCTGCACACATGAGGACGGTCTCAACAGGGATCTTGGGTTCATGTCGCACTATCTGTAACCCCCGTGACTTGCCTGGGTTTGCAAAACCTCACTTACTGTACTGTCTGGAGACAATACACATCTCTTTAAACTGTGATCAGTGCTCCTTCCACTCACATTATCAGCCACTTCAGGTCTTGAACAGCAGGTTAGGTGTAAGGATTCGCATTCTAATCAGTAATCTCTAAACTGTCTGTGCTTTATATGCTCTGTCTGAGGCCAGAACTCTCCATTCACCTGACGAAGGGACTAACCCGAAAGCTTGTGAGTATATTATCAAATGAATAGGTTGGACTAAAACCTGGTGTTGTCAGGCTTTTCACTAAGCAACATGACAGTCTTCTGCAATAATAAGTAAAATTGAATAAAATATGACTATAACTCAGAATGCCATTCATTCATCGTTCATGCTTCTGCCTAATGTTCCAGCAAATTAAAGATAATTTTGACATTCTTGTTCTGTATGTTTAGCTTCATTGCAAAATAAAATGGTACCAGAAAAGCACATAAGACTTTATTGTTTTGTCTCACCTGACACATATGAGTGCTGTGATTCAAGAAGCTAATTGTCATTTTATAATGGTCTATCTTATTATCATTGTGGCACAATGTCAAGAATAGGGTTCACGCATGACTGATCAGCTGTCAAATCTGACGCCTTAGCAATCTTCTTCATTGGCCTGATCTTCAGCCTCAGTGTCACTGTGTCTCTCTCTGCCTGAGAGTGCAGTGGAGGCAGGTTCGATCAAAGGGAATTCAACAGTCATTTGAAAAGGAAGAGAGTGCAGGGTAAGCAGGAGAAGCCAGAGGAATGGCACTGGGTGAACTGCTCACTCGGTGAGCAGGTGAGACCGGACGTACCTCCTTCTGTGATGTGACGATTCTGTGAATCCTGCGATTATCCCTGCTCTGCTGTTTGAATCTGTTGTGCAGAGTAAAATTGTGGAGGCCGCAGCAGGTTCCAGGACAGACTACTGCAAGTCAGCTTTTTAAAAATTCATTTTAGGGGATTTAAGCATCATTGACAAGGCCAGCATTTATTGCCCTTCCCTAATTACCCATGAGGAACTGATAATGAGCTGCCTCGGCAAACCCTTAGGTATAGGTACACCCACAGTGCTGTTAGGGAGGGAGTTCCAGGATTTTGACCCAGCTACAGTGAAGGGATGGTGATATAATTCCAAGTCAGGATGGTGAGTGACTTAAAGGGGAACCTCCAGGTGATGGACTTTCCAGGTATTTGCTGCCCTTGTCCTTCTAAATGGTAGTGGTAGTGAGTTTGGAAGGTGCTGCCTGAGGAATTTTGTGTAGTGCATCATGCAGATGGTACACATTGCTGCTAGTGATCATAGAGTCATAGAGGTTTACAGCATGGAAACAGGCCCTTCAGCCCTACATGTCCATGCTGCCTTTTTTTTAACCACTAAGCTAGTCCCAATTGTCCATGCTTGGCCCATACCCTTCTGTACTCGTCTTACCCATGTAACTGTCCAAATACTTTTTAAAAGACAGAATTGTACTCGCCTCTACTACTACCTCTGGCAGCTTGTTCCAGACACTCACCACCCTCTGTGTGAAAAAAGTGCCCCTCTGGACCCTTTTGTATCTTTACCTTCTCACCTTAAACCTATGCCCTCTAGTTTTAGACTCCCCTACTTTTGGGAAAAGATGTTGACTATCTAGCTGATCTATGGTCCTCATTATTTTGCAGATCTCTATAAGATCACCTCTAAGTCTCCAATGCTCCAGGGAAAAAAGTCCCAGTCAATCCAGCCTTTCCTTATAACTCAAATCAAGTCCCAGTAACACCTTAATTAATCTTTTCTGTAGTTTTTCCAGTATAATAATATCTTTTCTACAATAGGGTGATCAGAACTGGACACAGTGTTCCAATGTCTTGTACAACTTCAACAAGATGTCCCAACTCCTGTATTCAATGTTCTGACCAATGAAACCAAGCATGCCAAATGCCTTCTTCACCACTCTGTCCATCTATGACTCCACTTTCAAGGAGCTATGAACCTGTACTCCTAGATCTCTTTGTTCTACAACTCTCCCCAGTGCCCTACCATTAACTGAGTAAGTCCTGCCCTGGTTCGATCTATCAAAATGCATCATCTTGCGTTTACCTAAATTAAACTCCATCTGCCATTTGTCAGCCCACTGGCCCAATTGATCAAGTTCCTGTTGCAATCCTAGATAACCTTCTTCAATGTCCACTACTTCACCAATCTTGGTGTCATCTGCAAACTTACTAACCATGCCTCCTATATTCTCATCCAAATCATTAATATAAATGACAAATAACAGTGGACCCAGCACCGATCTCTGAGGCACACTGCTGGTCACAAGCCTCTAGTTTGAGAAACAATCTCTACAACCACCCTCTGGCTTCTGTTGTCAAGCCAATTTTGTATCCATTTGGCTACCTCACCCTGGATCCTGTGAGATTTAACCTTACACAACGACCTACCATGTGGTACTTATTTAAGGCCTAGTGGTCCAAGGGTTGAATGTTTGAGGAAAGGGTAGCAATCAAGTGGACTGCTTTGTCCTAGGCAAAGTGCGGACTGAGGATCTGGGGAGGGAGTATGAGAAGCTGGGAATGGAATTAAAAAGTAGAACCGACAAGGTGGTCTTCTCTGGGCTACTGCCTGAACCGAGTGCAGACGGGCGTAGGGTTGACAGGATAAAGGAAGTGAATGGGTGGCTCAGAGATTGGTGTGGGAGGAATGGGATCGAATTTATGGGGCATTGGCACCAGTATTGGGGTAGGTGGGACTTGTTCGGGCGGGATGGGGTTGGTCTGAATCGTGCTGGGACCAGAGTGCTGGCGAATCGAGTAAAGAGAACTGTAGACAGGGCTTTAAACTAATTAGGGGGGGGGAGGGTGCGAGGGTAGGTGATGTTAGGAGGTCTACAGTTAAGGATAGGGTACAGGTAAGGGAAGAGGCTGAGGATGTCCCAAGTGGTGGCGTTACGGCAAATATGGTCCAGAAGAAGGCTGGGATGAAAGCGCTTTATCTGAATGCACGAAGCATTCGGAATAAAGTGGATGAGCTGGTGGCGCAGATCGACACAAATGGATACGATCTGGTGGCCATTACAGAGACGTGGCTGCAAGGTGACAGGGACTGGGAGATGAATGTACAGGGCTATCAAGTGTTTAGGAAGGATAGGCAGGAGGAAAGAGGGGGTGGCGTAGCTCTGCTGATTAAGGACAGCATCAAGGTGGTAGCAAGGGATGATATCGGAGCCAAAGAGCAGAAAGTGGAATCGTTGTGGGTGGAGATTAGGAACAGCAAAGGGAGGAAGACGCTGGTGGGTGTCGTCTATAGGCCCCCGAATAATGATCTGGAGGTGGGGCGGGCTGTTAACGCGCAAATAAGTGCGGCGTGCAGGAATGGGACGGCAGTAGTTATGGGGGATTTCAATCTGCATATTGATTGGTCGACCCATGTTGGACGAGGTGGGCTCGAGGAGGAGTTCTTGGAATGCTGCCGGGATAGTTTCCTGGAACAGTGTGTGTTGGAGCCGACGAGGGAGCGAGCTATCTTGGATCTGGTGCTATGTAATGAGGCGGGTAGAATTAGGGACCTTGAGGTGAAGGATCCTCTTGGAGAGAGTGATCATTGTATGGTGGAGTTTCTGTTGCAGATGGAGGAGGAGAAAGTGGGTTCCCGGACACGTGTCCTTTGTTTGAATAGAGGGGAGTATGGTAGGATGAGAGAAGAATTGGCGAATGTGGACTGGGGGAGCGCGTTGGAAGGTAGGTCTGCTGAGGAGCAGTGGAGGATCTTTAAGGAGATCTTTCTTGGTGCTCAGCAGAAATTTATTCCGATGGTTAAAAAGGACAGTAGGAAGAGAGGTAATAAGCCGTGGATAACGAAGGAGGTGAAGGAAAGTGTTAAATTAAAAGCGGAGGAATTTAGAGTAGCTAAGAGCAGTGGGCGAGAAGAGGATTGGGAAAGGTTTAAATGTCAACAAAGATTGACAAAAAAGTTGATAAAGGAGGGTAGAAGAAGCTATGAAGCTGGGCTAGCACTTAATATAAAAAAGGATAGCAAGAGTTTTTATAAATATATAAAAAGGAAGAGGCTGGCTAGGGTGAACGTTGGTCCCTTAGCGGATGAGAAAGGGGACCTAGTGGTAGGGGATGGGGATATGGCTAAGGTCTTGAATAACTTTTTTGTTTCTGTCTTCACGGAGGAGGACGTGAATAATTTGCCGGGTGTTAGCGATGGAAAGGTGGTAGGACTGGAGGGTCTTAATGACATTACTGTTACTAGAGAGTTGGTGCGCGACAGACTGGAGGGGCTGATTGTGGACAAGTCCCCAGGACCGGATGGAATGCATCCGAGGGTTCTGAAAGAAATGGCGGAGGTGATAGTGGATGCCTTGGTGGTTATTTTCCAGACGTCGCTGGATTCCGGGGAAGTGCCGGAGGATTGGAAAACGGCTAATGTTACGCCGTTGTTTAAGAAGGGTGCCAGGCAAAAGGCGGGGAATTACAGGCCGGTTAGTTTAACGTCTGTGGTAGGTAAAATGTTAGAATCCGTCATTAAGGAGGAAATTGCGAGGCATCTTGAAGGGAATTGCTTGATAGGGCAGACGCAACACGGTTTCATTAAAGGGAAGTCGTGTCTGACCAATTTACTGGAGTTCTATGAGGATGTGTCTAGGGCGGTGGATAGAGGAGAGCCGGTGGATGTGGTCTTTCTGGATTTTCAGAAGGCGTTTGATAAGGTACCTCACAAGAGGTTACTGCAGAAGGTCAGAGGACATGGAGTTGGGGGTAGGGTGTTAGCGTGGATAGAGGATTGGTTGTCAAATAGGAGGCAGAGAGTGGGGGTCAATGGGTGCTATTCGGATTGGCGGTTGGTGACTAGTGGGGTGCCCCAGGGGTCGGTGCTGGGGCCTCAGCTATTTACCATTTATATAGATGATCTGGAGGAGGGAACCGAGTGTAGGGTGTCGAAATTTGCTGATGACACCAAGATTGGGGGAAAGGCAAATTGTGCGGAGGGTGTGGAGAGTCTGCAGAAGGATCTAGATAGGCTGGGCGAATGGGCCAGGAAATGGCAAATGGAATTTAATGTTGGCAAGTGTGAGGTGGTCCACTTTGGTAGGAAGAATGGTAGGAAGGACTATTACTTACGTGGCGAAAAACTGCAGCAGGCGACGGTGCAGAGGGACCTCGGGGTCCTTGTGCATGAGTCGCAAAAACCCAGCCTGCAGGTGCAGCAGGTGGTCAGGAAGGCGAATGGGATGCTGGCCTTCATAGCGAGGGGGATTGAATATAAAAGTAGGGAGGTCTTGCTGCAGCTGTATAGGGCATTGGTGAGGCCGCAGCTGGAGTACTGTGTGCAGTTTTGGGCGCCGCACCTGCGCAAGGATATTTTGGCCTTGGAGGGAGTGCAGAGGAGGTTTACTAGGCTGATACCGGAGTTGAGGGGGTTGAGCTATGAGGAGAGGCTGAATAAACTAGGCTTGTACTCGTTAGAGTTTAGAAGAATGAGGGGAGATCTCATTGAGACGTATAAGATGATGAATGGGATGGATAGGATAGAGGTGGAAAGACTCTTCCCGCTCAAAAAAGACAGTAGGACTAGGGGGCACAGCCTCAAGATAAAGGGGGGGCAGTTCAGAACGGAGTTGAGGAGGAACTTCTTCACTCAAAGGGTGGTGAATCTCTGGAATTCTCTGCCCGTTGAAGTGGTGGAGGCTGCCTCGCTAAATATTTTTAAGAAGCGGGTTGATGGGTTTTTGATAAGAGAGGGGATTAAGGGTTATGGGGAGAGGGCGGGAAAGTGGAACTGAGCCACGACAGATCAGCCATGATCTTATTGAATGGCGGGGCAGGCTCGAAGGGCCAGATGGCCTACTCCTGCTCCTATTTCTTATGTTCTTATGTTCTTATGTCCTGAATAGTGTCAAGCTTCTTGAGTGTTGTTGGGGCTGCATTCATCCAGGTAAGTGGAGAATATTCCATTACACTCCTGGCCAATAGATGATGGACAGGTTTTGTGGAATCGTGTAGTGAATTACTTGCTGCACAGTTCCTAGCCTCTGACTTACTCTTGTAGCCACAGTATGTAAGTGGCTAATCCAGTTAAGTTTCTGGTCAATGTTGATAGTGGGGGATCCAGTGATGGCAATGGTGTTGAGTGTCAAAGGACAATGGTTAAATTCTCTCTTGTTGAAGATGGTGATGGCCTGGCATTTGTGTGGCATGAATGTTACTTGCCACTTGTCAGCCCATGCCTGGATATTGTCCAGACCTTGTTGCATTTGGACATAGACGGGAGTTGTGAATGGTGCTGAACATTGTGCATTCATCTGCAAACATCCCCACTTCCAATCTTAATAATGGAAGGAAAAGTCATTGATAAAGCAGCTTGGGCCTAGAACCCAATTGGAAATGGACTGAGCTACCCTGGCTTACAAGCCATTCTGTCACCTGTCTTGCACAGCACCACATTGCAAATTAACTAATCTGGCAGAAGTTGCCAGTAAATCAGTCAGAGGCATGAATGATAAGTATTCCCATGACTTTCACTTCTTGGGTGAGCACCATGCTAGTTCATGGTGATGTTTGGAGAGTGACATGTAGCTCTTCCAGCGTTTCAGTGCAGGACTGTGGGAATGCTGCACTCTCAGAAGTGGTGTCCTTTGGATAAACTGATAAACTGAACTTCCCCTCAGTCTTTCATTGTACGATTAAAGAAGAGCAAGGCAGTTTGCCCAGTGTTCTGATTAATACTTACCTTCCGTCAAATATTAATATCAAACCATAGTTGGGACAAAAACCTTATTCAGTTCAGAGAGTCAGCCATAGCTCAGTGACAGCGCCTTGTCTCTAATTGAGTCACGATCCAGAGACTCCATTACAAAAATTAAGGCTGACATTACAATGCAGCCTTGAGGGAGTGCTGCACTGTCAATGGTGTTGGCTCTGTCTGCCTTCCCAAATGGAGATTGAAAATCTCTTGTTATCCCTGATCAGTGGGTTGCTGTTGGGAGGGGCCATTTGTTGAAGTGCAGACAGACTCTTTAGTGAACACACCAGCAGATATTTTAAGGCACATTCTGTTTCATGAGAACAACTAGTCACTTGCAAAAATGAGTGTAAGGGTTGTGAAACAATGACATAACACTATTTTTATCAATGCCAATAGCTCTCTGTTTGAGCTGTTTGAGGGAAAACAAAGATGGCTGCTCTGTGCCCAGGCAAATATTTATCCCCCAATCAACATAACTGAAGCAGATTATTTGGCCATAAATGCACTGCTGTTTCTGAGATCTTGCTGTGTGCATATTAGCTACATCACTTCCTTCTATCAGAACAGTGAATGTTCTTGGAAAAGTGTTTGATTTGATGGAAAAGCACTTTGGAATCTCCCATGACAGGCACAGGCCTTTCATTTAAGATAAAGTTTATTTGTTAGTCATAAGTAAGGCTTGCATTAATAATGCAATGAAGTTACTGTGAAATTCCCCTAGTCACCGCAGACTGGCGCCTATTTGGGTCAATACATTTAACCAGCATGTCTTTCAGAATGTGAGAGGAAACCAGAGCTCGCGGAGGAAACCCACGCAGACACGGGGAGAATGTGCAAACTCCACACAGACAGTGACCCAAGCGGGAATCGAACCTGGGTCTGTGGTGCTGTGAGGCAGCAGTACTAACTCCAGTGCCATCATGCTGCCCCGATAGTATGAACATGTAACATTGTTATGGAATCTAATGGACAGGAAGGATGTTCAGTGAACATGCATTGTGCATGCTGACTTCATTGCCAAGGAATGCAGAAGGGTGGAGTGTTGGCGTTAATAGAAATAGTATTATGTCATTGTTTCGCAACCCTTACACTCATTTTTGCAGGTGGCTAGCTGTTCCCATGAAGCAGAATGTGCCTTAAAATATCCACTGGTGTGCTCACTAAAGAGACTGCCCCTCCCAACAGCAACCCGCTTCTCAGGAATAACATGGTGTCCATGTTGATTTGACTGTTTACATAGATACTCACCATTTAAAGGGATATTCACCATTCCATGCTGGTTTCTGCTGGAGCTGTGAATAGGCCTTCTGAAGTACATCAATATTTATTCTTGAAATTCTCAGAGACCTGCTCCTAAAAACGAACAAGCATTGTGCTATTTAAAAAAAAACATTCACACCGTTTAGTCCCCATCCCTATTTTTTGGGCTGTGTGTGGTGTTTAACACTGTTGCTTCACAGAATCGGGGACACGGGTTAGATGCTCTTTCAGAAAGTGAATGTGGACTCAATGGGCCAGATGGCCTCCTTCGGCACTGTAGGAATGCTAATGGTGCTTGTTGAATTCTATTCAACTTGAGCGGCTTCTAGATCATTTCAGAGGACGGTCAAGAACATTGCTGTGGAGTCACATGTAGTGAGGATATTATTGAACCAGATGGATTTTCACTGCAGTCACCATTACCTGTGCTCCCCTTCTCTTCAGTCATTGAGTGATCCTATTCCATACCGCTTTGTGCCAGCCATAGTACTTCACAGTTTCAGTGAAAGTGAGTGCAAGGTGTCTACATATACTCCTCTATGAAACTTGAATCTAATCAGCACTTGAGTAATAAACGTGCAATTGCCTGTTGTTAAGAGGATCAAAGCTGGCTGGTGAAGCAGAAACCAAAACACAAAGCTTTTCTTTATCTAGAGTTTACTGATTTATGCAGTCCCTAATGTCCCAGCTATCTCTTATTTATCTTTGCTCCAATACTTAAATAATGTCCTTCATCTGTATATTCCCACAATAGAATTAACCAACCATTAACACTTGTTTATTACCTCCCTCTTTTAGAGCAGACCAAATAAACTAACTCAAATTTATTCAGGGACAAAGTGAAAGGGGCAGCACCCTAAAAGGAGGGGAAACAGCCTGGACAGGACCAAAGTGCAAAGGAAACATAAAACATTAAATCATAATGTGATTATCGGGTCTGTAATGCACCCCTGCAGTGCCCAACAGGCGTGAAAGATGCCTATTTATCATCTCCAGGAAAGTTCAAGTGATGACAATCAGCAATTAGGACTAGAATTTTATCGTAAATCAGAGGTCTCAAACAGGCTGGGCTTATTGGCATTATATTTTCAGTCTTTTACCAAAAGAATTTTCAGGATCCTTTCCAAATGTCTGTACCATCTTTTTACCAGCTGCAATATCAGGCTATTTAATTAGCAAAGAACCTGAGATCAGACTTTTCCCAGGATTGGACCTTTTCTTTGTCTATTAGGAAGCATGTAGAATGCTCAGTAATCATTACCTAAGATTCCATAATTAGGAAGAAGTTGATGGGCCAATGGATAAGCGAGGTCTGAAGTATTGTAATGGATGTTGGGATAATCTCATTGTAATGGAGGTTGGAGAAATCTTATCTGAGCAGAGGTACAGTAATGGCTTGTGGGATCCATGTGCACCTCTAAAATATTCAACTGGTGCAAATCCCTCCAGCAACTCTGCGTTCCACTTCTTACCCAAGGTTCACCAGTTATGTGGCATTAACTCAGAGCTCAGAGCAACACAACAATTTATCTGGTAATTGTGAACAGCTTGGCACATTCTCTGTGATTTTATTGCAATGCTTAGTGCCACTGGGGATCTTCAGACCGCAAGCTGTTCATCGGCTTTAACAAGAGAATTGTTTTTATCTGGCTTCAGTAAGGCTTTGGCCTTTCAATAAAGGGTGACTGCCAAGTCAGATTTGGCTAAGACTGAGTGAACCAAGACATTCAGCCACAAAAATAATATTGCCAACTCTAAGATCTCTCTCAGTGGGGAGGCGATGGCCTCGTGGCATTATCCCTAGGCCGTTAAGCCAGAAACTCAGCTAATGTTCTGGGGACCCAGGTGTGAATCCCGCCATGGCATATGGTGGAATTTAAACTCACTTTGAAATTAAGAGCCCACTGTTAACCATGAAACTGTTGTTGATTGTTGGAAAAACCCACCTGGTTCACTAATGTCCTGTAGGGAAGGAAATCTGCCGTCCTTACCTAGCCTACATGTGACTCAAGAGCCAGAACAACATGATTGACTCTCGACTGCCCTCGGGCAACTGGGGATGGACAATAAATGTTAGCCAACCACTGACATCCATATCCCATGAATGGATAAAAGAATAAATCTATACAACTGTTGAAAGGGCAAACTCAATAATAGTTGATGTGGTCAATAATATTTTTGGCCACCATTTTTCCAGTTCCAAGGAGGTGGCTTTGGAATGAGATGTGAAGCACGGAATTTTAGAGATGAAAGAAGATGATGTGTAGAAAGGTTCTTGACGTGTTCCTATTTCTCGCAGTTTTTCTAGATGCAGGAGGTTAAGGGCAACAACAGCACATGAGCAGATAAACCAATTGCTGAGGGTGCTTTGCAGGCATTTCATAAATTAGCTTGCTGGTATTGTGCTGTCCTGGCACATAAAAGGGGGTGGTCATGCCCAGCAGGTGGAGGCTGTCTCACATATGATTGAGATTTAATTGATGGTGGTAGGAAGTACACTATGAGATGGGAAAGACAGAAGCCTTGTTATTGAGTGTGGGGGTTTTGGAGATGGGGACCTTCAATTGCTACGAGCCTCATGATTTCTCAACCTGAAAATGGCAAATCCTGGAGGTGACACACTATGTGGGAGTGCTAACTCCAAAGCATATCCATACCCAACTTCATCAACATGAGTGCTAGAAAAGCAAGCCTAATGTGTGCGATTCATACCACATTCTTTGCCTCCTTCTGAAGGCAGAACATAACAGAACAATGCATACGGGCTAATACTGCTGGGGCCAAATTATTAACAAAGTAATAACATGAGGGCAATAAAAAAAGATACAAGTTACCAAAACACAATTATTGAAAACATCAGAAGCACAATTTAAGCACAAATGGTTAATAAATTATTTCCCAATAATTTGTTCATCACAACAAATTCTAGCAAACAGCTGACATAATAATTCTTCCTGGAGGCCTCATTTGTTTGTACAGTGGCAAGATGAGACAGCATGTTCTGAAGCACCTTTTCCAATGGTAATTAAACACATTAACATTAAACATGTTCTTCCTAATGGATGTGCAACTAAAGTGAAATTAAAATTATTTTTAACAGGTAGGTGGAGAAGCTACCCATTCTCGGTGTCCTGACCATCTAATTGTCGACTCTTTGGCGTCAGGCAATACTTGAAAGCACATCCTTGTCTGGTGGTTGCAATAAAATCATTAAAATTATCTTTTGGCCTTCATAGAATTTATAATTGGATCAGCTTGGGATCAAAGGCTATGAGGGCTTCAGCCCAAACACATCAGCTGCAGCAGCTATTACAACATTATCTGTGAGTTGGGGTGGGGTGAAGGGGTGATACTTGGTGCTGTACTAATTGGGGTGGCAATATCATTAAAATTGACTCCAAAAATATTCCATGCCACTCCTGCTCCACCTGCCTGCAACTTCTTTAACAGGCACGACTGCTGTCTGATTGAGGGAGAAACCTCATTTATACTACCAGCATGTTATCAGGAATCCAAAGTCATCACAGGTAGACAGGATGGTGAAAAAGGCATTTGACACACTTGCCTTCATTGGTCAGGGCACTGAGTACAAGAATTGGACATTCTGTTACAACTGTACAAGACATTGATAAGGCCACACTTGGAATACTGTGTACAGTCCTGGTCGCAATGCTATAGGAAGGATGCTATTAAAGTGGAAAGGGTACAAAAAAGATTTACAAGGACGGTTTGAATTAGTAGGAGAGGCTGGATATGCTGGGACTTTTTTCCCTGGAGCGTGGGAGGATGAGAGGTGACGTTATAGATGATTATAAAATCATGAGGGCATAGATAAGGTGATCAGCCAGGGCCTTTTCACCAGGGTTGGGGAGTCTAGAACTAAGAGCATAGGTTTAAGGTGAGAGGGGAAAAATTTGAAAGGGACCTGAGGGGCAACTTTTTCACACATAGTATGGTACATCTATGAAGTGAGCTGCCAGAAATGGTGGTAAAGGTAGGTACAAAGAAACATTTAAAAGACATTTGGACAGGAACATGGATAGGAAAGGTTTAGAGGGATATAGGCCAAACACAGGTAAATGGGATTGTTCAGTTTAGGAAACCTGGTTGGCATGGACGAGTTGGGCCAAAGGGCCTGTCTCCATGCTGTACATCTCCTTGAGTCTATGACTCTAACTGCTGACTGGGGATGGTGTTGGGCTGTTGTATCGATAATCAGGTTTTAGTGATGGATTGCCTGGCTTGGAGGAACACCTAGGATTCAAATTCAGGCAAATTTAGTAATATGTTGCCGTCCAATATTTTATTTAATCATGGGGTGTGCGTGTTGCTAGCTGGGCCAGCATTTGTCGCCCAACCTTAATTGCCCTTGAAATGAGTGACTTATTTAAAATACATTTCTGTGGGTCTGGAGTCACATGTACACCAGACCAGGTAAGAATTCCCCCTAAAGGACATTAGTGAACTAAATGGGTTTTTACAACAATCAGCAATGGTTTTATTGAACTTTTAATTCATACTCCACCATCTGCATGGTGGGTTTTGAACTCTGGTCCTCAGAGCATTTCCTTGGGTTTCTGCATTGCTCGTCCTGTGACAACACCTCTGCACCACTGCCTCTCTCCCTCCACCACTGACTCACAGTTGCGGTGTGTGTCATCAACAAAATGCACTGCAGCAATTCTGTAAGGCTCCTCTGACAGCACCTCACTCACGAACTCTAGTACTTAAAAGGACAAGGACGGGAGGTGCATGGGAACACCACCACCTATAAACCTCCCACCCACTCCCTTCCACATATCTTCCCGACTTGGAACAATATCTCCACTCCTTCACTGCCGCTGGGTCAAAATCCTGGAACGTCTTTCCTAACAACACTGTGGGTGTCCCTACACCACATTGGTTTGCAGTGGTTCAGGAAGGTGGCCACTACCATCACCTTCTTCAAGGACAATTAGGGATGTAGGGATGAGTAATAAATGCTAGCCTGGCCTACGCTCTTCACAGCAAATTGTGAAAAAAATTCAAAAACTAAATAATTGGATAAATATTCAACACAAAGCAATAGTGGTGGGGGATTTAATAATTAGGGGCATAGATAGGTGTTTTGTGGCTGTCAAAGGACTCCAGAATGGTAGTTTGCCCCCCTGATGCTAGGGTCCTGGATGCCTCTGGGCGGATAAAAAGTATCCGAAAACAGGAGGGAAATCAGGCAGATGTCATTGTCCACATTGACACGAATGACATCGGTAGTAAGAGTAGGTCCTGCAACGGCAATTTAGGGACTTAGGTAGAAGATTGAAAAACAGGACCTCTCGGGTAGTAATCACAAGATGACTCCCCATGCTACGTGCTAGTGAGGCTAAAAGCAGGAAGATGTTGCAGCTGAATACATGGCTAAGGAACTGGTGCAAGAGGGAGGAGTTCAGTTTTTTTGGATCATTGGGATGTCTTCCAGGGAAGGTGGAGCCTGTACAAGAAGCACGGGTTACATCTGAACTGAAGGGGCACCAACATCCTGGCTGGGAGGTTTGCTAGCATGGTTTGGATGGGTTTAAACTAATGTGGCAGCGGGTTGGGAATCAGAACAGTAGGCCAGCAAGTGTAGAACAAAGAACAAAGAACAAAGAACAAAGAACAAAGAACAACACAGCACGGGAAACAGGCCCTTCGGCCCAACGAGCCCGCGCCGCCGTCCCACTGTCTCAGTGACCTATTCATGATTTTAGTCTACACCTAACGTGCGAGGATCAGGGAGGTCCAATTTAGGGACAATTTAGTACCCAATCAATCAGCCTAAAAGCACATCTTTGGGGGATGTGGGAGGAAACCGGAGCACCCGGAGGAAACCCACGCAACCACGGGGAGAACGTGCAAACTCCCACAGACACAGGCCCAAATCCATGTGTCCGCACAGCAACAGAGATAGTCTCTGAGCTGTCATGTTGCCCTCGAGATGGTCCAGTTTAAGCACACTAACGACATGAAGCAATAGGCAACTCCCGAAGCAACGTCCAAGAGCAGCCCACTACAACCTGCCGCATGCATGCCCCTTGCTGGACTTAAATGCCTGTGGAGACAAAAAAATTCATTATTAAACAGGCAAAGACTAACATCCCTGAGGCAAAACGTATTCCCAAGCCTACAATGTTTAGTAAGGCCTACTATATCCCCCTATATGTAGCCCGCTCATATGGCTGTCTAAGTGACTCTTAAACAACCCTAGCGTGCCTGCTTCCACCACCTTACTCGGCAGTGCATTCCACACCCCCACTACCCTTTGCGTGAAAAACTGCCCTCTAATATTTGTCTTATACCTAGCCCCCCTCACCCTAAGCCCGTGACCCCTCGTTCTATCCATTTCTAATAGCGGAAAAAGCTTACCACCATTTACTCTATCTATCCCCTTCATAATCTTATAAACCTCTATTAGATCCCCCCTCAGCCGACGTCTCTCAAGGGAAAACAGCCCAAGTTCATTCAATCTTTCCTCGTAAGACAGCCCTTCCATACCAGGCAACATCCTGGTAAATCTCCTCTGCACTCTCTCCAGGATCTCTACATCCTTCCGGTAGTACGGCGACCAGAACTGGATGCAGTACTCCAAGTGAGGCCTAACCAACGTTCTATACAACTGCAACATCAGACTCCTACTCTTATATTCTATACCTCTTCCTATGAAGGCTAACATACCATACGCTTTCCTCATCACATTCTGCACCTGCACCGACACCTTCAGGGACTTGTGCACTTGCACCCCCAGGTCTCTCTGCGTATCTATACTCCGGATAGTTCTACCTTTTATCGTATAACTCCCCTCCACATTATTCCGGCCAAAGTGCATCACCTCGCATTTCTCCGGATTAAATTCCATTTGCCATCTATCTGCCCAATCTACCAGCCTGTCTATGTCCTGTTGCATTGCCAGGCACTGCTCCTCAGTACCCGCCAATCCAACCATCTTAGTGTCATCAGCAAATTTGCTGATCACACCACCTACCCCCTCTTCCAAGTCATTAATATATACCACAAATAGAAGAGGTCCAAGTACCGAGCCCTGCGGCACACCACTGGTGACAGGCCTCCAATTGGAAAAGGAGCCTTCCACTACTACTCGCTGTCTCCTCCTCCCAAGCCAGTTCTCCACCCATCTACATACCTGGCCTTGTATCCCATGAGCCTTCACCTTTTCTATCAGCCTACCATGAGGGACCTTGTCAAACGCCTTACTGAAATAAGAGACTAGGGTTGAGCATGGTACCAAAGCCAGGCTAGCTAAGAAGAAGAGCAGGTTGGGGGAGGTCAAATTCAGGGGGTCCATAGGTCTGGAGTGCATCTGCTTCAATGCATGGAGTATAACAGGTAACACAGATGAACTTAGAACATTGATTCTTGTGTGGAACGTGGATGTGGTTGCGATAACGGAGACTTGGTTAAAAGAGGGACAGGACTGGTAGCTAAATATCCCAGGATATAAGTGTTTTAGGCGAGATATAGGGGAAGGTAAAAAAGGTGGGGGAGTTGCAATACTGGTTCGGGAACATATTACTGTTCAGAGTGAGGACGCCTTGGAAGAATCATATAAGATATATTGTGGGTAGAACTCAGAAACAGCAATGGGACATTCACTACGATGGGCACACTACAGGCCTCCCAAAAGTCCATGGGAAGCTGAGGAACGGTTATGTAAGCAGATTCTGGACTGTTGTAGAATTAATAGAGTTGTTGTAGTGGGAGACTTTAATTTTCCTCATATTGACTGGAAATCCCTTATGGCTAAAGGTCTAAATGGTGAATAATTTGTTAAGTGTGTCTAGGAAGGCTTTTTGGAGCAATATGTAGATAGTCCAACTCAAGAGGGGGCTATACTGGACCTACTACTAGGGAATGAGCCCAGTCTGGTCATCAAAGTTGCAGTGGGGGAACATGTGGTGAACAGTGATCGCAATTCTGTAAGTTTTCAGATACTGATGGAAAAAGACAATTGTTGTCCGAGGGTTAAGGTGCTAAACTGGGGGAAGGCTAATTACAACCAGATTAGGCAGGATTTGAGAGAGGCTGTTTGGGGTAAATCCACATTTGGCATGTGGGAGTCTTTTAAGGAGTAGTTAATCACCGTGCAGGACAGACATATGCCTATGAAAAGGAAAGTCAGGAAAGGTAGGGTTCAGGAACTGTGGATGCCAGGGAAATTGTGAGTCTAGTCGAAAAGAAAAAAAATGCATACATGAGGTCTAGGCAACTAAAAACAGATGAAGCATTTGAATAATACAGCGAAAGTAGAAAAGAGCTCAAACAGGGAGTTAGGAGGGCAAAAAGGGTCACAAAATGTCCTTTGCCGGCAAGATTAAGAAGAATCCCAAGGCATTTTATAGATATATTAAGAACAAGAGGGTAGCTAGAGAAAGAATTGGTCCAGTTAAGGACAAAGGAGGGCAATTATGTGTAGAACCAAAGGAAGTGAGTGAAATCCTTAATGACTACTTTGCATCGGTATCCACAAAGGAGAGGGACACGTCGATTGATGGTGTCTCAGACAGGTGTGTAAACCCTTTAGAACAAGTCATCATTATGAGGAAGGATGTGTTAGATGAATTAAAAAGCACTAAGTTAGACAAATCCCCAGAGCCATATGGTATCTATCCCAGATTACTGAGGGACACAAGAGGTGAAATTGCTGGAGCTCTAACAGAAATCTTTGTTTCTTCATTGGCCACTGGTGAAGTCCCAGAGATTTGGAGGATAGCCAATGTTGTCATGTTATTTAAGAAGAGTAGCAAGGATAACCCGGGTAATTATAGCCCAGTGAGCTTGACATCAGTGATAATGAAATTGTTGGAGAAGATTCTTAGGAATAGGATTAATACACATTTGGAACTGAATGGTCTTGTTAGCGATAGACAGCATGGTTTTGTTCAAGGGAGCTCATGTCTCACTAATTAGGTTTTTTAATGAGGTGACAAAAATGATTGATGAGGAAAGGATGTGAATGTTGTCTACATGGACTTTAGTAAAGCATTTAACAAGGTCCCTTATGGCAGGCTGATGCAAAAGATCAAATCCCACAGGATCAGGGTTGAACTAGCTGGATGGATTCAGAACTGGCTTGGCCATAGAGGACAGAGTGTAGCAATGGAAGGGTGTTTTTCTGAATGGAAGTCTGAAAGTAGTGGCATTCTGCAGGGATCAGGGCTGGGACCTCTGCTATTTGTAATATATATTAATAACTTAGAAGAAAACGTAGCTGATCTGGTTAGCAAGTTTGCAGATGATACTAAGATTGGTGAGTTGTGAATAGTGAAGAAGATTGTCAGAGAATACAGCAGGATATAGATAGGCTGGAAAATTGGATGAAGAAATAGCAGATGGAATTTAATCCAGACAAATGCAAGGTGATACATTTTGGTAGATGCAATTCAGGTGTGAGCTATAAAATAAATGGCAGAACAATCAGGAGCATTGACACACAAAGAGATCTGGGAGTACAGGTCCACAGATCCTTAAAAGTGGCAGCACCGGTGGAAAAAGTGGTAACGAAAACATATGGCATGTTTGCCTTCATCGGATGGGGAATCGAATATAAAACTTGGCAAATTTTGTTACAATTACATAAAACGTTGGTTAGGCCACTTTTAGAATACTATGTCCAATTCTGGTCACCACACTATCAGAAGGATGTGAAGGCTTTGGAGAGAGTGCAGAAAAGGTTTACCAAGATGTTGTCTGGTATAGAGGGTATTAGCTATGAGGAGAGATTGAATTTAGACTGGAATTGTTCTCCATGGAAACATGGAGGCTGAGAGGGCGACCTGATAGAAATTTATAAAATTATGAGGGTATAGATAGGGTGAACAGTTGGAAGCTTTCTCCCAGGGCAGAAATGACGATTACAAGGGGGCACAAGTTCAAGAATAGAGGGGTAAGGTTCAGTGGAGATGTGTGGCAGAAGTTTTTTTACACAGAGGGTGGGGGGGACCTGAAATGCACTGCCAAGTGAGGTGGTTGAGACAGTTACATTAGCTACATTTAAGGCTTATCTTGATAGACATATGAGCAAACAGGGAATACAGGGATATAAACTGTTGGTCTAGATAGGTAAACATGATTGGCACAGGCTTGGAGGACTGAAGGGCCTGTTCCTGTGCTGTATTGCTCTTTGTTTTTTGTCCTTGGATAGGGTGTCTAACAAATGACTGATGTGATACCATCTGTTTTGTGTCCTGATCTGTTTCCAATTCCCTCACTTTGGATTCCAATTCAGGATGCTTTGGCTAGGTCACAGAATGCAATACTGGTGTTCCAATACATCAGATGAGTACTCAATTTGCTGTGGGGTCTCTGGGGATCCAAACAGAATCCTTGAATAATGGGAAATGGGGCAGAGTTGAGCTGGAATCTGAGGTGATCACTTTAAGAAACTGGGTTCTTATAACTGTTCTAATCCAAATTTTAAATAGCACTGAAACTCAGTAAGCCAGAAAGGGAAACTCTAGATGATCCATAGCCAGGTAACTAGACAAACCACATTATATGGTGATGCAGTGAAACCATCAAGAGGAATCTGTAAACAAGTTCAGCTGCTGCACAGAACACACTTCCTGATAGATAATCCAGCAAAACACTAACAATTGCCGCACGATCTAATCCACCTGGCTAATGGACAACATGGAGAAAGACAACATTAAAATAGGACAAAAGCAATAGGCAAGTTACAAAATTAGTGGAAAATTAGCCAGTAGCAGACCTCCCTAAAATGCATTAATACTGCTTCTGGCTGAAAGAGCAAGTCAAGCTTTATTCATCATCCATGTTCCTGGCAGTCTTCCCACTGTTTCCCCACTCTTTTGCAGCATAGGTGTGACTGGGAAAATGTCCAGTTTTAAATTAAGGTTATTTATTACTGTCACAAGTAGGCTTACATTAACACTGTAATAAAGTCACTGTGAAAATCCCCTAGTCGCCACAATCCAGCACTTGTTCGGATATGCTGAGGGAGAATTTAGCATGGCCAATGCACCCAGCCAGCTCGCCATTTGGACTGTGGGAGAAAACCAGAGCACCTGGAGGAAACACACGCAGACATGGCGATAATGTTCAGTAAGTCACCCAAGCCAGGATTTGAACCCGGGTCCCTGGTGCTGAGAGGCAGCAGTGCTAATTGTGTGCCACCATGTTGCCCCATGGGGGAATTCTGCCATGAACCAGAGTTTCATTGTTCTATGATGTATACTGCTGTGGGGTATGTACACTCTTTTAAAGGGAGTACTTCAGTGAGCTGATTGAATAAAAGCAGCTTGCAAGGAAGCTCCGCGAGTGCAGGACATTTATTTTGCCGCCTGAAAAGAATTGGAGCTGAATGAGAAAGTGGGAAATTAGGCCTAGGCCTTTTTCCAAGTATTTAACATGACTGTGCCACTCCTGAAGGGTTCCTTAAATCAGTCAGTGCTTTGAAGTAATTCTTAAAGCTGACCAACAAAGCCCAGCTTCCTTCTGGTACGTTGCGCCAGTTAAAATATACTAGGGATGTAATTATCAGCTGTCATTTGAAGCTCACAGAGGATGATCAAAAAGAAATGTCACACTCTGCATATTTTCAAACATCTACAAGCCATCTCCACTGATCAGAGTCTGAATCCATTAATATTTTAGAGGGCAGTAGAGTAAACATTTGTTACACAGGAAGATACAAGGCCACAGGGAGGCAACAAGGCAGTGGAGGCTATTTTTTTCAACTGATCTTGTGGAAGGATAGTGCAGGTACAATTGACTAAATGGCTTCCTAATTGTGCTGTACACTTAAATGGTTCTATGGACTTTACCGTAGACCATTTGTATAATTATATTAAATAATGGTTAGAGTGAATAAAAGTTTCTGGGGTGATCTTTAAACAACTTTGCTTGGCAAACAACTCATGTGGGAGGTGGGAGTTGGGGGTGTGGGTTTACTCGAAGTATGTGCCGATCACCCTTCTGGCTGTTGCAGGCTGTTCCAAGTGCTACATCCCAGGAGCTTGATGCTGGACCTAAAGGGAGTCACCAAGAAACATCTTACCAACAATTGGCCAATTCCATATGTCTTGAGAGTGTATCAACCTCAATTGTCCTTGCTGAGTTAGTGAGTGGGAACTCAATAATTATTAATTTAATAGAATCATCCTGAGATTATTTGAAAGAAAAATATTGATAGTCTCTAACTTTTGGGGATTGTGTAATGTAGTTAGAGCTGGGGGGAGGGGTGGTTGGCAAAGTTTTAGTGGGAGTTTTTCACCTGTACTGTATCCTTATATGACACGGTTATACTTACAACACTGCACTTTCCCCAATCTATCTCAGAGAGGATAACTGCAAGTTTCTGTTTAAGTTTAAAGTTTCTTTATTAGTGTGACAAATAGGCTTACATTAACATTGCAATGAAGTTACTGTAAAAAATCCCCTAGTTGCCACACTTCAGCACCTGTTCGGGTACACTGAGGAGAATTTAACATGACCAGTGCACCTAACCAGCACATCTTTCAGACTGTGGGAGAAAACTGGGGCACCCAGAGGAAACCCACGCAGACACCGGAAGAACATGCAGACTCTGCACAGACAGTCACCCAAACCAGAAATCGAAGCTGGGTCCCTGACGCTGTGAGGCAGCAATGCTAAGCTATTAAAAGCAGGCACACCTCAAAATAGAAATATTTCAGTCACACCTACTGTGCCAAACATTTCCCCTCCTCCTATGTGTGCCCCCAATATGCCCACATCCCAGGTGTCAGCAGATTAGCAAAGTTTTGCTCAGGAATTTGGGGCTACCATCTTCAGGGTACATGCCTGGGGACTGCCTTAAGCAGAGCTGGACATCTGCCCTTTATTTCTATGAACAACTCTGCACCTGGGATTGGGTCAGTACTGGTTGGGAAATCCCTACATCCCCCCTGACCAGAATTCTGACAGCTCTGTGGCCGATGAAGAATTTCCAAGCTGATGTAAGGCCAAAGGCAACAATGAATTTTCACACACATCAAACTGTCTGCTATTTGGCCCATTGCTAGGAAAAAGAAATATTACATTGCTTTACCCAGGTAAGAGTTTCCAAGACCTATCACATTGCACCCACTGAATCCAGTCATGTTCCGAATGCTTGGTGTTTTAAATTTACCTGAGGGTGAGTCTCAACATCACTCTTTTCTGAGAAACAAAATAGATAGCTTTGTATTGATGTAACTTCTTTTGCAACTTCAGAATGTCCCCAGGAAGTACTTCTCGTACAAGATCATAGAAGCCCTACAGTACAGAAGGAGGCCATTTGGCCCATCAAGCCTGCACCAACAACAATCCCATCCTATCCCTGTAACCCCACACATTTATTCTCCCCCGAAACTAGAGTCAATTTCCCTCCCCCCCCTCACCAAAACTAGGGTCAATTTAGCATGACCAATCAACCTAACCCGTGCATCTTCAGAGTGTGGGAGGAAACCGGAGCACCTGGAGGAAACCCTCGTAGACATGTTGAGAATGTGCAAATTCCACACAGTGACCCAAGCTGAGAATGGAACATGAGTCCCAGGTGCTGTGAGAGAGCAGTGCTAACCACTGTGCCACCATGCTGCCCAGTGTGAGAAGTAATGCTGTCATAATGTATACAAGTGTGGCAATCAATTTGAGCATAACGTCCTCCCGCTGACAGCCATAAGAGAATGACGAGTGCACTATTTTATTGACAGATAAATATCAGCCAGGACTGCAGGGAGAACTTCAAAAGCTAGAGAGCACTTCAGGATCTACTCAGACACCTGCCTCTGAGCCAGAGTCCCACCCAAGGGGCTGAATTGTGTGCAGTGTTTGACCCCTGCCTGTTCCCATTTTATAAGACAAGTGATAACATGCTGCAGGTGCCCTTGACCAACTGCTCAGTGCCAGAAAATCACATCCTCGAGAGCTGCCAGCCATCTCGCAGTGCCAGCAGTGCCAGAAGAGGGAAGTGAGTGTTGCTAGGACTCAAGGTAAGGCACATAACGAAATGTCATGGACACTGGACAAGCTAAGTTTGGGGTTTCTCGGTCATGAAGGGATTGTGCGCTCTATGGGGGGTCGGAAGGATGGGGTTTTGGAGGCCAGGCAGGGAGGCACAAAATGGCATTACAATCTTATGTGGAGATCCCCCAGTGCATCACCCGAAGGAGGAAAACCCACTTTCTTTCCAGCCTATCACCAACTTCGGTGAAAAAAAAACAGCCTTTCCATTCCCACCCACCTTCCACCGCCCAGTGTCAAATGGCAGTGGTGATGGTTTGAGGCCCTTATGTAGCCATTAATTGGCCATTTAAGGACCTGAATAGATATCAAGGTTAGTCAGCATCTCACCCAAAACCTCTGTATTTTGGGGTCTGGGTCGGTCAGGCTGGGGTCTGGTCAGGCTGTCCACCTGTGATCCTGTGTCAAGATGGGTAGAAAGGGAATTGGCTACCCACCATGGTCCCTCCTACCACCCTACCCCCCTGCTGAAACTACGCCTGGCTGAGCGGGAGTTGGTGAGAGGGCATAAAATCCAGCCCCAGGAGTGACAAGCCATGAAAGGAACAAGCCACTGGTGCAGACAAGTTAATGTGTACTGGATCAGAAATAAAAACAGAAAATGCTGGATAAATTCAACAATTCTGGTAGCATCTGTGGAGGGAGGAACAGCCTTGATGTTTTAAGTCCATATGACCCTTCTAGAGTCATATGGTGTCTGCATGGGTTTCCTCCGGGTGCTCCAGTTTCCTCTCACAGTCCGAAAGATGTGCTGGTTAGGTGCTTTGGCCATGCTAATTTCGCCCTCAGTGTACCCGAACAGGTGCCAGAGTGTGGCAACTAGGGGATATTCACAATAACTTCATTGCAGTGTTAATGTAAGCCAAATTGTGACTAATAAATAAACTTTATGTTTGGACTTGAAATATTAACTCTCTCCACAGATCTTGCCAAACCTGCTGAGTTTACCCAACATTTTCTGTTTTCATTTCAGATTTCCAATGTCGACAGTATTTTGTTTTTATTCGAGGCTATCAGATCAGATTGAGTAAATGGGAACAGTTATTGGCAGGGAGGGCTTCTCGCCATAACAGCACCCACCAAATCCAGAAAACGGTGCTTGACATGAAGGGTGGAATCGTGTAACTGGCTGTACTTCCTAAATAGTTTGGACAGCTGCTGCTCAAATTGTGAGTATTATCATTACTTTGAATATCCTTGGAGTATTCAACTTTAATAGGATATTCTAATTTACTAATCTGAAATGCTTCATAGTATTTTTAATTAGCTGGCCCTGATTTCCAATTACGTGTCTATCTGAAATTTAGCCTCAGGCTAACTCATTGTTCTTTGTAAGATGGTTCATTCCCACGGTGTGTTCTCCCCATGTGCTCTTGGGGGCAGCTTAATGATCGGCTCCTGTCCAAGTTATTCTGCATATCACAGCAAGGGATGGCTTTTTCTTTGCTTCTCCCCATCTCCCCAAGGGCAAGCACCAATAACACCCCCAAACCCAGAGCCATTCCCGCTCAGTACCTCCCTCAGCGCCTTGACCGAGACCAGGAACTCTGGTATCACACCAGAAACTGAGGGTGTGAACAGATTTGCCCGACAAATATTCTTTTCTTTTCCATGTTTCTTCAGAGTAGTTATTGCCTTTGAATAAGTATTGACATATTACAGTCTCAAGGAGGTTTACCATTTTAGATCACTGCTTCCCGCCTGAGCTGCCCTCTGCTGGGGAAAACCCCACAATGTGAAGAAACTGGCGTTGGATTGGGGTAAACACAGTAAGAAGTCTCACAACACCAGGTTAAACTCCATATGACCCTTCACATGGTGTCTTTGTGGGTTTCCTCCAGGCGCTCCAGTTTCCTCTCACAGTCCGAAAGATTAAAGTGGACTTTAACCTGGTGTTGTGAGACTTCTTACTGTGAAAACCCCACAGGCAGTTCCAAAATAAGGTCAGGATGAGATATTTGAATAAACCTGTTGGACTATAACCTGGTGTCATGTGACCTCTCATCTTGTCCACCCTAGTCCAACACCGGCGTCTCCGCATTAATTCCAAAGTACTGGTTTAAGGCATTGGAGTTATTCTGGAAGGCCAGTGAGCCGTTCCATAACCTACACAGAGTGCTAGATGCAGACTCAAAATAGCGTTCTTGGGCCATAACCTCTCTGTACCAAATCTTATTGAAACTCTTCCATTTTGTTTACAGACAAACAGGACTGAAAACATTACCATCGGCCATACAGAGTGGAAAGCACATCGTCGGTTGTAAAGTAGGTTGGGACATCCAGAAGTCATGAATATAAGTGAAATCTTTCTTTCTTTTAAGGTTTGCACTAAATTTGATTATAACAATGCAAGAAACCAATGCCAGACAGCAAAATCATCCTGGGTGTAATTGTTGCAGGAGGGACGGACAATTTGACGAACAAGCAAAAGGTCTGTTCCCTCAGGTGGGAATTTCTGGTCTCGGGGCAGGTGGGAATGGGAAGTCCAGTCCTCCCAGATGCATGGAGGTTTCATAGGCAGCAATGCCATACAGGTTTTTTAGAATTTAGAGCACAGAAACACATCACTCCTCCTAATTGGTCTTGTACACCACACAATCTTCCTCCCACTCTATCCCTTCATCCTTATCTCCAGTCTCCAGAATGTTCTGTTAGCTTCTCCCTCCTGAATGCAGTGAGCCTCCTCTTTAAATGCGTCAATGCTACCTGCTTTCACCATTGTCTGTGACTTTATGCAGATTTCATTCCTCTTAAACCCTTTACTTAATCTGTTAATCGTTTTCTTATATTATTTCTTCTCTGTTTTGGAAAATGGAAACAGTTTATCTATGTAGGAAGAGTAACAGGCCACTCGGCCTTCAAACCTATTTTGCAATTCAGTTTGATCAAAGCTGATCTGTACATAATTGCATTTATCTGCTCTCCTTGATCTAGTTGTGGATAACCCTCTGGTGATTCTACATTAGGTATCAAACTCCTTCATTATCCTAACAATTTTCTAGAGTAAAGAATGACAGGCACTTTAATTCCTATCCTAAAAGGTGCACCCTCTCATTTCTGGTAACACTCTTAGAAATCTTATTGCCACTTCTTCAGTGCTCAATACACTTCAATAGCATGGAGAGCAATGTGGAACACAATACCCCAATTGTTATCTCACCAAGTTTATATGCAAATTCAAAATATTCTCCCAACTTTTGCATTTTTCTTCCGTAGAAATTAACACTGGACATTCTTCACGACTTTAGAGTGTTCGTAATTTGTTATCTGAATTCTGCAACCTCATTGCCCTTCCTCTTAAATGGAATAAATCACCTTCTTATTCCTCCTGCTGAATAAACCACCTCTTTTTTGCACTGAATTTTGTTTCCCCTTTACCTGGTCACTCTGTTTACATCTTTCTGTACTTGGGTTCATTACTTATCCACAGGCCCCCCCAACTAACCCATCCCCCCTGCCACACCGCCATCCCCCACGTCATCTGCAAATTCTGGCACCCCGACTCCAATTTCTGAGACCAAATCATTCATGTTTACTGCGAACAAAAGTGGACCCAGCATGAATCCCTGCGAACGTAGTTCTCACTTTCTACCAGGCCAAGAAACCTCCCTTACTCTCAACTCTCTGTTCTGTTTAGTAGTCAACTTTCAATCCATTCTGCTGTATATCTCCTGGCTGCTCATCCTCTAACTGTTGGGATAAATCTCTCATGTAACACCTTACCATGATCGATAGACATCACATCCATTGGATTGCTATTTCCCCCTCTTTGTGCTATTTATTCAAGCAATTTAATATGCTTGAATAAACAGTGAGCCCAGCTGATGATATTTGATTAGTATATTCTTTGCTTTCTTTTTGTGATCTTTAAGGAAAAGTTCTAGTTTCTTTCCTGTCACTGACATAAAATTAACTTGCAGTTGGTTAGATTAATTCAATCTCCCTCTTCGAAGATATGTGTCGCATTTGCCATTCTTTACCACTATTCTATTTCTGTTGGATTTATTTGCATGGAATCGCATACCTCAGTTACATCTTCCCTGCTTTAATGGCTGTGTCCAGCAAAGTCCCCCTCATTAACCTCACTGTATTTACAAAGTTATTGAGAAGGCGACTCAGCTCTAGGGGATTCATGAGTGAAATGACCTCTTTGGTGCTCAGCTGCCTCATAAACCTTGAAATCTGGTCCCTGATACATGAGGGACCCCCAGTCCCCATCCCATCTGGGAGCAGAACAACTCCAATCAACCTTTAAACGAGGAGGGCAATTGACTCAAGAACAGTTTCTTCCTGCAGACTTTTGAATGGACCTACCCCGCATTAAGTTGATCTTTCTCTACACCCTAGCTATGACTGTAACATTATACTCTGCACTCTCTCCTTTCCTTCTCTATGTATGGTCAACTTTGCCTGTATAGCATGCAAGAAACAATACTTTGCACTGTATATTAATACATGACAATAATAAATCAGATCAAAAATTGATTTTTAAAAAATCAATTCCTTTCCAAGGTTCATTCTACTTACCAGATCCACTGTCCCCACATGTGGCCTTATGGAGGCAGGTACCGCTCATCTTGTGCATACTGACTGCCACTAAAAATGTTGAGCCCCAACCCCCTTACAAATTAAATTGTAATTTAAGTGTAACCGGCTCCCCACCATTTCTGTCCATCTCCTGTCACAGTTCCTGGCAAAAGCCCAAGCAATTTGAAAAATGATGTGAATATAAAGTTGACATTGTGATCTAGAGCAAGATTTTCAGATAGGATGCAAATCGATTACCCAATTATCATTTGCTGGTGTCATTGTGAAAGTGTTGGAG
The DNA here is from genome assembly GCF_965287045.1 of Carcharhinus amblyrhynchos. Lineage (NCBI taxonomy): Eukaryota > Metazoa > Chordata > Chondrichthyes > Carcharhiniformes > Carcharhinidae > Carcharhinus > Carcharhinus amblyrhynchos. The sequence continues at coordinate 45,661 of NW_027649955.1, read as the reverse complement.
AATTCAATTGAAGGATAATATCAAACAGTGTGAAACCGGGAATGCACTATGATCACAATCTTCTAACTTGATGTGGGACATCGAAGTCAATTTAGGACATAGTGGTTAGGCCTGCTGGCAATGACATGGGTGGGGGTGGAAAGGAATGGATGAGCACTGCGTCTGCTATGATTGCACAGGAACACACCCGAGAGCAAGCACAAGGGAACAGGATTGTTGGCTAAGGAACAAACATTCCAAAATTCCGAGAGAAGAGGAAGCTTCATTTTACTTCAGAATTTCCAATCACTGGCCATCCAGGTGGCAAAAGCATGTCAAAATTCAATGAAAATTTTCTTCTTGTGTCCAGGCCCTTAATTCTGGACTTCCCTAAAACTCCCTGCCTCTCCTTCCGTCTAAAACCTACCTCTTTGACCAAATATTTACCCAGCCACTACAAATATTCTCTGATGAAAATTCATGGAGGTAAAATAACAACTCTGTTCCTTTCTCCACAGATACTGCCTGATCTGCTGAGTGTTTCCAGAATTTTCTATTCGTATTTCAGATTTTCAGCATGTGCACATATTTAAGACAATACATAGTATATTGCTTTTTTTTTGTTTTCCTCCTAATGTCTGATTAGATTGTGTCTGATCTTGTTTCAGTGAAGCACCTTGGGATGCTTTATTATGCTAAAGGTGCTAATATAAATGCAAGATGTCGTCAAGTGGCTTTCACACGTCCAAAAAGTATTAACAAAATGTTTCTGTTCAATGGCTGGCTGTGAGCTTACAACATTGGAGGACATTGGCGCCACCTATTGGTGCTTCAAAAGGAATGTATTCGTAAATAAAATGTGGTTCACTATAATCAATAGCCCATTCTCAAATAAACAAGGTGAGGCGCACAGTCTAACATTGACAGTAGTAACTTCAACAGCGTCTTATGTAACCTAAAATTCTAGCTCAATTAGACATTGGCAGAGAAATTAATCACCATGGGAAGCAAAGTCATGTGGTCACTATGTGTGCATCAAATCATTCATACATTGAACATGTTTTTTTAAATGTTTATTGGTTAGTGTCACAAGTAGGCTTAAGTTATCACTGCAATGAAGTTACTGTGAAAATCCCCTAGTCACCACACTCGGGCACCTGTTCGGGTACACTGAGGAAGAAGTTAGCATGGACAATGCACCTAACCAGCATGTCTTTCGGACTGGTGGCTCCATTACAGCTGACTCCTGCTGGTGTGGATCACCTGATTATACACCCTGAATGTTTGCGGCTGGAATTGTGTGGTCATTCTAGCGTCAGTTAACAGGGCACCGAAGGCAGTTTCATATCGGAATCATTGTGAAAGTGCTGGAGGATTCAATTGAAGGATAATATCAAACAGTGTGAAACCACCGCATTCTCGATCTGATGCAGATAAGTGTAGGAAAGCCCCCAACGCAGCATGTTCTGGTACTGCTGCACATTCATTCTGACTGTACAGTACATTCCAATCCGTGTTACCCAAACAGAACCATGATGCAGAACTTTGGCTTCTTTATTTTGGCTGAGAATTTTAATATTCATATCATCACTTGTGTGCCCCTCCATATCCCTACCAGCTTCCCAACCTTCATTTCTGGCCTTTTGTACATCCCTGACTCCCTCCATTGGCCATTCTGCCTAAGGCTCCTAAGTTGTGGAATTCCCTCTCTAAACCTTTCTGCCTTGCTTCCTCTTTCATCTCCTTTGAAATGTTGCTTAAAACCTGCCTCTTTGACCAATCCTTTGGCCACCTCTCCAAATACGTCCTTAGATGGGTCAGTGCCACAGTTTGTTGGATAATAACCCTCTGAAGTGTGTTGGGACATTTTCACTGCATTAAAGATAATATACATTTACAAATCACTGTTATTGTAGCATATCAACATGAAATGATTGGCCATTCATAGAACATAGAACATTACAGCGCAGTACAGGCCCTTCGGCCCTCAATGCTGTGCCGAGCTATGTCCAATCCCAAGACCAAGCTATCCCACTCCCTGTAATTCTGGTGTTTCAACATGACAACAGAGTAATGGCCAGAGATGGGGACATGGGAACAGGAGGAGAACATTAACCCCTCGCTAGGTAGTTCCCAGCCGTCCAATGGGATGACAGCTCATTTGTAACATATCTCCATACCCTGACCTTCCCCCACATCCCTTTTGGCATCTGCGATCTATCAATCCCAGATTTAAAATATGTAACCTAAGATCAATTACCAGTCATGGAAGGGAATTCCAAACGTCTCCTGAAAAGTCCCAGTCTAATTTGTAAATGATGCTCGCTAGTCCCAGGCTCCCCTACCAGCGGAAATAGTCTCGTTCTTAAATTCCTCTTTAGATCTTAAAAACTTAGATCAAATCACCCTTTAGTCTTCTAAGTTCAGGGAATACAGCACAGCTTGTGTAATTTTTCTCCTCACAATTTAACCCTTGAAATTCAGTAAAGCTACACATTGTTCCTCCAAACAATGGTATTAAAAATGTTCACAGTGTGTGGTCTAATCAGGACTTTGTATAGCTGCAAAGTGACTTCTAACCCTTTCTATTGTAATCCTCTATGTATAAAGGCCAGCATTCCAATAGCCTTTTCAAATATTTTCCATACATTCCAGACATTTTAATGATCTATGTACATGGACCCCCAAATGTCTTTGGGCTTCCACTGCTTCTAGCTTTTCACCATTTAGAAATTACACTGCTCCATCGTTTTTGGTCCAAAACAAATGACTTCACAGTGGTGTTCATTGAAATCCATTTGCTGCAGTTTTGTCCATTCATTTAATCTTATCTTTTTTATATCATATATAGCTCATTTAATCATATCTCTTTGTGATATTAATGTTAATGTAATGTGCCTATCCTTGTGCCACTGAAAAGCTTGGATATATGGCTTTCTATCACATCAACCAAGTCATGAATAAATATGGTGAATAGTTGAGGTCCCACAAAGCTCTACATGATGGCACTAGTCACATCCTGCAAATTAGAGCATCTTGCCATTATCCCTATTTTCTGTGGCCTGTGCTTCACCCATCTCCCAACCAGGTTGATAATTTTCCCTCAATTCCATAAGCTGCAACTCTACCTAACAATCTCTTAGGTGGGATTTTACTAAATGACTTCCTGAGGTTCATATAAATAATATGCTTATGATTTTCCATGTCGGCTACCTTTGTTTCTGATCAGAAAAATTCAATCAGATTTGCCAGGCATCAAATCCCAACTGGCTTTCTCTGATTTTACTGAGAATGTTCAAGGTGTTCCTTAATTATAGCCCTTTGTAATTTTTTGACAATGTTAGACTAAACAGTCTATAATTCCCTTGTTTGCCTCTGTCACCTTTCTTAAATAGCAGGGTGACATGTATAATTATCCAAACTAATGAAGGGGTTCCTGAATCGAGTGAACTTTGGAAGATTACAGTTAGGGCATCAGTAATGTTCTCACCGATTCCCTCTAACACCCTGGGATGAAACTCATCTTATCCTGATGATTTATAATAATTAATTCTCATTATTTTCTCCATTACTGTTAGCTTACGTTAATGATGGGGAGTCTTCAATCCTTATCATGGCATGAGATACATTTCGTGATGCAGTCATCCGATCACTTGTATTCAGTCCATGAGTAGCAATGATAGGAGATATATGTATATCCTCCTAGCTAATACTATCTATATAGTCCTACCGTCAGATAACAAACCCACAATATTGTTTTACCATTCCATGTCGTATGACTGGTTTACATTAAGGAGTAGAACATAACATTCTTATATTAATTTCAATATTAATTTTCTTGGGATATCTATTATGCTGCCTCATGCTCTTACTGTAAATAGCTAGACAAAAGTAATTATTTGACAACTGCCACTTTCTTATTTTAATTTATAATACGGACATTCTCAGTTTATAGGTAGTTTACATTGCTTCTGGCCTCCCCTTTTGTCCTTATCTATCTTTAAGAGATTTTGTTCTGATTTTAATAAACCTTGCAACTTTCTTTTTATTCTCCCTTTACATTTGTTGCATTTTTTGTATGATTTTTCTTTTAGTTATATATTGTGTCTTGTCTTTGTAGTCATCCATGGCTGCTTTTTCTTCTCTTATGGTAAGTCAGAGTCTTGCCTCTCAAGGATATAAATTGATTCTGTGCCACATCCAATTCTTTTTTGAACACTTGTACTGATCCTCTGTCATTCCAAACAGCCATGATGTGGGAATGCCGGCGTTGGACTGGCGTAAACACAGTAAAAAGTCAGACTTTTTACTGTGTTTATTCCAAACAGCAACATAGAGGGTGATTCTCCCAAAAGTGATTAATTGATGGAAAAAGTCACGGCTGTTTATTCAGTGCAACTTTAGACCTGAATCTCCGCACTCTGCGTAATGCAGAGATCACAACCGTGAATCTCATTAAAAACCTAGGGGACAGGGCTTATTTGCGCCAGAGTCTGACAGCTCCAGAGCTCTGTGCATGCGCAGTGGCCCCGATCTGTCAGTCTCCCCTTTTGCTGGCTAGCTCAATTGCTGGCCAGCCTGGGATCCACACAGTGCTGCCCCTTCAGCACCCCCCACGGCCCAATCACAACCCCCACAAATCCCAGGCCAGCCCTGACAGCGCCACCCCCGCCCCCACCAATCCTGGAGCACCCCAGTGTCCAGCCCACTCCTCCAGCAGTAGCGATCCTCCCAACCCCTTGCCCTGGCAGAACCTTTCCCGCTGACCTCTAGGGTCAGACAGCCCCCCCCACCCCACGGGGAGGCAGCCCCCCCTCCCACCTCCCACCTCCCACCCTCCTTTTCACCAAACCACTATCCCCCCCTCCAGCCTGCCCCAATCTCTGGCCTCCCTCCAACCCAGACGGATCCCCATGCAGATTGGCAGCAGGATCCCCCAACCCCACCGATCACCCCAGGCCCTGCCCACAATAGGCCCCCTCCCTTGGCACTGCCCAAAGGTGCCGCCTGGGCATGAGCACTTTACCCCTTGGGCACTGCCAGGGTGTCCATGCCCAGTTTTTATAAATATATAAAAAGGAAGAGGCTGGCAAGGGTGAATGTTGGACCCTTAGAGGATGAGAGGGGGGACTTAGTGGTAGGGGATGGGGATATGGCTAAGGTCTTGAATAACTTTTTTGTTTCGGTCTTCACGGAGGAGGACGTGAATAATTTGCCAGGTGTTAGCGATGGAAAGATGGTAGGAGTGGAGGGCCTGAATGACATTATTGTTACTAGAGAGGCAGTGCTCGACAGACTGGAGGGACTGATTGTGGACAAGTCCCCAAGACCAGATGGAATGTATCCAAGGGTTCTGAAAGAAATGGCGGAGGTGATAGTGGATGCCTTGGTGATTATTTTCCAAACGTCGCTGGATCCCGGGGAAGTGCCGGAAGATTGGAAAACGGCTAATGTTATGCCGTTGTTTAAGAAGGGTGGCAGGCAAAAGGCGGGGAATTATAGGCCGGTTAGTTTAACGTCTGTTGTAGGTAAATTGTTAGAATCTGTGATCAAGGAGAAAATAGCGAGGCATCTTGAGGAGAATTGTTGGAATGAGCAGACGCAGCACGGTTTCGTTAAGGGGAAGTCGTGTCTGACGAATTTATTGGAGTTCTATGAGGATGTGTCTAGGGCGGTGGATGGAGGAGAGCTGGTGGATGTGGTGTTTCTTGATTTTCAGAAGGCGTTTGATAAGGTGCCTCACAAGAGGTTATTACAGAAGGTCAGGGGGCATGGAGTTGGGGGTAGGGTGTTAGCGTGGATAGAGGATTGGCTGTCAAATAGGAGGCAGAGAGTGGGGGTCAATGGGTGCTATTCGGATTGGCGGTTGGTGACTAGTGGAGTGCCCCAGGGGTTGGTGCTGGGGCCTCAGCTATTTACCATTTATATAGATGATCTGGAGGAGGGAACCGAGTGTATGGTGTCGAAATTTGCTGATGACACCAAGATTGGTGGAACAGCAAATTGCGCGGAGGGTGTGGAGAGTCTGCAGAAGGATCTAGATAGGCTGGGCGAATGGGCCAGGAAATGGCAAATGGAATTTAATGTTGGCAAGTGTGAGGTTGTCCACTTTGGTCGGAATAATGGTAGGAAGGACTATTACTTACATGGCGAAAAACTGCAGCAGGCGACGGTGCAGAGGGACCTCGGGGTCCTTGTGCATGAGTCGCAAAAACCCCGCCTGCAGGTGCAGCAGGTGGTCAGGAAGGCTAATGGGATGCTGGCCTTCATAGCGAGGGGGATTGAATATAAAAGTAGGGAGGTCTTGCTGCGGCTGTATAGGGCATTGGTGAGGCCGCAGCTGGAGTACTTGTGCAGTTTTGGTCGCCGCACTTACACAAGGATATTTTGGCCTTGGAGGGAGTGCAGAGGAGGTTTACTAGGCTGATACCAGAGTTGAGGGGATTGAGCTATGAGGAGAGGCTGAATAAACTAGGCTTGTACTCATTAGAGTTTAGAAGAATGAGGGGAGATCTCATTGAGACATATAAGATGATGAATGGGATGGATAGGATAGAGGTGGAGAGGCTCTTCCCACTCAGAAAGGACAGTAGGACTAGAGGGCACAGCCTCAGTACAAAGGGGGGGCAGTTTAGTACGGAGTTGAGGAGGAACTTCTTCACTCAAAGGGTGGTGAATCTCTGGAATTCTCTGCCCGTTGAAGTGGTGGAGGCTGCCTCGCTAAATATTTTTAAGAAGCGGGTTGATGGGTTTTTGATAAGAGAGGGGATTAAGGGTTATGGGGAGAGGGCGGGAAGGTGGAACTGAGCCACGACAGATCAGCCATGATCTTATTGAATGGCGGGGCAGGCTCGAAGGGCCAGATGGCCTACTCCTGCTCCTATTTCTTATGTTCTTATATTCTTATGTTCAGTAGGAACCATACCCCTGCTGTCTGCAGAGCCCTGATTGTCCCCTTCATCCCTGTGGAGTCTCCCGTTAGTTCCCTGAACGTGGGGAGCTACTCTAAACCTCACTGGAATGAAATACCTCAGCGGGGTGGGAGATGCTATCATGACCCAGCAAATTCTGTGACAGGATCTATAATCACATTTAAACTACATTCAAAGTATATTAAAATCGGATTTAAATTACTTACCTCTCTTCCCGCCGGTTTCCAGTATGGTCTCGATTGCGCCTGTTCTCCAGCTCTGGGAGATGCACATACGGCAGGAACGGATTCTGCAAAATGGCCAACACGCCAGAAAATTTGTGGGTTGCAATGGGTGAATCACCCCCATATTTTCTCAGTTCCCAGGACAAATTCTGCCTCATCCTGTTGAAGTCAGCCTCACCTAAATAAGAATGTAAGGTCTAGGAGCAGAAGGCCATTCGATCTCTCAGGTTTGTTCCACTATTAAGTAAATTGTGACTGACCTTCTATCTCAGCTCCACCTTCTCACACTATTCTCATATCTCTCGATTCCCTCAGTTTCTGAAAACTGATCAATCTCTGACAACATTTCTCCAGTACTATTTCTTGGTGAAGATTAATATCTGTCAGCGGTTCATTTTCACTCGATCCTTGGCTCCTGATAACTTCTGGAATTTTCCTGTGTCTTCTACTGTGAAGACAAAAAGTTTGAATTCTGACTTTAAAAAACGGGCAGGTTTGGATTGAATCGGGAGTTAAAAGTCTGTCTCTTTGCCCAAGCTCATCTCCAACCTATCCATTTCCAGCTTTAAGAGAAGTGGGATGAGGCAGGGACGACCAACCTAGTCCAAGGAGGTGGGCTACACCTTTAAATGTGATAATGAATCATTGAGTCTCATTTTTTGTAATTTTATTTTTGAACTTTAACTGCTGTTGCTTAATTTCCCTGACCATTAGGGAAACCAAAAGCTTCTCCAAGGTAGAGATTTGGGGAATTCGGGAGATAAATGTCTGCATACTTAACCCAGATGTTTAATGGCACTCAGCAGGGGAACATTAATTGTAATTAAATTGGGCTCCTGTAAATAGGAGCAGGCTGAAACTATGGTTGTTGGGTTAGGAGATACATGTTTTGCAATGTATGCCTCTGTTAATAAAAGTGTAAACTGTGTAAAGATTGGCTGCTTTTCTATCCTTCACCACTGGGTATTTGGAAATAGAATGCTAGTCATCTGCATGAGGAACTTCCACCACTTAAGCCTCCCCAGTGATCTTCCCTATGGGGCTGCTACCACAACCCCCCACAACAATCAGTCCCTGATTGCCCTGTCATCACCAGGCTCCAAACCTCCACCCATACCAAGAAGTCCCCAGTCCACTCCCTCTGCCTGTGATCAGCAGTCTTCATGGTTGCTTCTACCTCCTGAACTTCAATACTCTGTTTCCAATCTTATTTATCCCCTCCTCACCCTGCATCTTCCAATCACAATTGATCCCTTCCATTTGCTGGCTGCCCTTAATGTCTCTTCAGAGGATATTCCTAACATCCTAAGACACAATCTTCATTGCACCCCTTCTAAGGCACAAACATCCTTCCTATCTGTGCACAGTACTTTAGGGTTTGCTCTGATCAAGTCCTCCACTGCTTCTTCAGCTATCTATTTCCATATGGCTTTCGTCTATGTCATCACAGTTTTAATGTCAAGTTCTCTAACTAGTCCAATGCCCTACTGGAGAGTAAGTATAACTCCAGGATGTCTCCCTCAAACCTGAATCGGGGGAGATGTTATTATGTGCTCCATGAATGTGTTCGGGGCTTCTGCAGTTGCAGTTAGGTAAGGTTTTGCAGTGTTACTTGTGCATCAGGTGGGCACATTGACCATGTCCAATCCATATTTATTGAGGATTGTCCACATGCTCAGTGGGGAATTGAAGCCTGAGAAATTGCCTGTATTAGCAACAACTTGGACCTCCCCCATTAATACTGACCTTCAAGAACTCTCTCCCCCCAACTCACCACGTGGCGCTACAAAATCGCATATGGGCATGAATCCAACATCTTCAACCCCATTACACTAAATCCTGGAGGGAAGCTTGAGTAATAAAACACCCTCACAAATAAACACAGTGAGTGGGGCCTTTTTGCCATTCTTTAAAATTTCCAGTCTCTCCTGGGGCAATTCCCACCATGGGCAGACCTTAAAAATCCCAGCCATTGTCTCTCACCCAATATGTCAACTCTCTCAGCCAAGTATTGACCTGACTAATCTGCTTATTCCCATGCCAGTTTGTACGTGGTTTGAGCAATGATGCAGAGATTACAAACCTTGAGGTCCTGCATTTATAACTTAGCTCCTAGTTCTCCCTGAACAGGAGGTCTTGCTTGTCTCTTTTCTATTTACTTGATCCAAGTATGGACTACAATGACTGGATCCTCCCACCTCTCTTCAAACACTTTTCAAATCAGTTCAATATGTTGCCATGAATTGATTCTCTCTGAGGCGATGATCTGCGGGGGCTTCATGTCAATATTGAATTTCTTCATGTTCGTTTTCATAGTTACACCAACCTCAGTCTGATCCTGTATCTCTCAACAAACTGTGACTGAAGTCTGGAGCAAACTATCTAGAAACTTCCCAACCAAAAGACAGGCAGTAAGGGAATGCACAGGAAATTGGTTTATATTCGGCATGATTACATTAATAAATTTGACTGGAATATTTGTTTTGTGGTGGCATTTGTTTTTGTATAGTCACCAAGTAGATGCTGCAATGGCTATTGATGTCCAGGTCACTGGGGAATGGGGAGGCCAGCAGTATCCAGGTCTGGGTCACTGGGGAATGGGGACGCCAGCAGTATCCAGGTCTGGGTCACTGGGGAATGGGGAGGCCAGCAGTATCCAGGTCTGGGTCACTGGGGAATGGGGATGCCAGCAGTATCCAGGTCTGGGTCACTGGGAATGGGGAGGCCAGCAATGTCTGGGTCAGGGTCACTGGGAATGGGGAGGCCAGCAATGTCTGGGTCAGGGTCACTGGGAATGGGGAGGCCAGCAATGTCTGGGTCAGGGTCACTGGGAATGGGGAGGCCAACAATGTCTGGGTCAGGGTCACTGGGAATGGGGAGGCCAGCAATGTCTGGGTCAGGGTCACTGGGAATGAAGAAGCCAGCAATGTCTGGGTCTAAGTCACAGCGATGCCCATGGCAGGCAGGGGCGATGAAAGGCCAACAGTGTGCATGGGGAGGATGGCAGTGAGAGGCCAGCAACATCTGTGGGGGGTTGAGGCCAGCGATTACAATGCTGGGAGGATTTGTTTATCAATCTCCCAGAGATGCGCGCATATGTGGAGGCCCACTCAGTGCACTGATTCCAGCCTCTTCAGTGAGAATAGGCCCTCCTTCAGAGGATTTCCCTCTGAACTCCCACTATAAAACCCAACACGATTTACTTCAGTTTTCACACAAATTCGACACTTGGAATTTTTTGGGAGAATCCCGACCATGGGCTTTAGTAAGGTTTTTGATAAGGTTCTACATGGCAGATTGATACATAAAATCACATGGGATTTGGAATGGGCTGGCTAGATGGATACAGTACTGACTTGGTTACAAAAGACTGACAGTAGTGGTGGAAGGGTATTTTTCAGAATGGAGATCTGTAGCTAGTGGTGTTCTGCAGGGATCAGTGCTGGGGCCTCTGTTATTTGTAGTATATATAAATGATCTGGAGGAAAATATGAGTGGTCTGATTAATAAGTTTGCTGATATATGAAGATTTGTGGAGTTGCTGATAGTGCCGAGGATTGTCAGAAGACACAATAGGACATAGATAGATTGGAGACTTGGGCACAGAAATGGCAGATAGAGTTTAATCTGGACAAATACAAGGTGATGCACTTTGGAGGATCAAATTTAGGTGAGAATTGTACTGTAAATGGGAGAACCCTTAGGAACATTAACATACAGAGGGATCTGGGCATGTAGGTCCCCAGTTCCCGAAAAGTGGCAACACAGGTGACCAAGGTGATTAAGAAGGCATATGGCATACTTGGTTTCATCAGCCAGGGCACTGAGCACAAGAGTTGGGAAATCATGTTGCAGTTGTATAAAACCTTGGCTTAGGCTGCATTTGGAGTATTGCATGCAGTTCTGGTCACCACACGAGTAGAAGGAAGTGGATGCTTTGGAGAGAGTGCAAAGAAAGTTCACCAGGATGTGGCTTGGTCTCAAGGGTGTTGGCTATGAAGAGAGGCTGGATAAACTAGGATTGTTTTCATTGGCAAGACAAAGGCTGAGGGGAGATCTAATAGATGTTTACAAGATTATGAGAGGCATTTACAGGGTGGATAGTCAGAGGCTTTTTCTAAGAGTACAAGTACAAATTACATGGGGGCACAGGTTCAAGGTGAGGTGGGGTGGGGAAAGTTTAAGGGAAATGTGCCGGGTAAGTCTTTCATGCAGAAAGTGATGGGTGCCTGGAATGCATTGGCAGAGGTGATGGTGGAAGGAGGCACATCAGCAATATTTAAGTGGCATTTGGGTGGATACATGAATAGGGAGGGAATAGAAGGATACGGACCAAGTAAGGGCAGAAGGTTTTTTTGTCGATTAGTTAGGGCACCTTGATCAGCACAGGCTTGAAGGGCCTAAGGGCCTGTTCCTATGTTATACTTTTCTTTGTTCTTTTTATTTGATTCATAAGGGGCTTGACACCCTGAAGGATGTTTTGCTTCATAGGAGAGTCTAGGAATAGAGAGAACAGTCTCAGAATAAAGAGGCACCAATTTAAGACTGAGACAAGGAGGAATTTCTTCTCTCAGAGGCTTGTGAATCTTTGGAACTCCTTGACACAGAGAGCTACGGGGAAGAGTCCTTGTGTATATCTAAGACTGAGATAGATTTTTCCTCAGTAAGGGAATTGACGGTTATGGAGAAAGGGCAGAAAAGTGAACATGAGGAATGTTGGATCAGCCATGCCTACTGAATGATGGAACAGGCTCAAGGGGCCAATCAGGCTACTCCTGTTCCTATTTCATGTAGTCTTATAGACTTAAAGGCATTTTAATGTGTAATTGTCTCTTTTTTCTTGTGATTTCCAATTCTCCAGTCTCTTTCACATCTAGTTGTGTGCTGTGATCCCCACGGACTTGGAAAGTTTTGTGTTGTTGCCAGTGTAATAAATTGTGAACGGTTCAATGAGGCTTAAGAACAAAAGGCTTTATTGCCAATAAACAAATAATTATGTCCTCAAATAGGGTAAGACAAAATAACTACATAACTATACTGCTCCTCTCTGACTCGGTATAAGCGCCGTTGCATTTGATTGGCTCAACTTTCCACCTTAACGCTCCATAGGCTCCAGCCCGAACATGCTGCCCTCAGGGAGTGCCCCCTTAAAGGGCCATGCTAACACACTGGGCCTAACGCACTTGGCTCCCTAGGTCTGGCATGCCTGGCTCCCTGGTCCTGATGCAGTTGGCACCCAGGACTCCAGCCCCATTTTAACTTCACTTCCTTCAGCCCAGCAAGTTCGCCAATGCCAATGTTCACAGTTCCTCCAATCAGAGACTGGTTCCCTCTGTCACTTGCTGCTTATAGACTTACTAGTCGGCCTGTCTGCAGCAGAGAGGTGGCCTATTCCATGCAGGATCTTCCACTTAAACTGAGCCCTTTGACCTGAATTTTGAAAACTGCCTCTGGGGACCGCACAGAGTGGCTTCATGGGCCACATCCGTCCTTTGGGTCATAACTTGGATAAGACGCTATTGTAGTATTTGAAGTCACAAACATTCCCAACATCGGGAATTTAGCCTGCTGACCAAATAAGCCTTAGCTCATGTGGTGTAGTGACAGTTATTGACTGAGTAATTATCATTATTCTCAATTCAAAGTGTAACAGTGAGCAAATATCATCTGATAACTGGGAACAGGAACTGAAAGTAACCCAAAGAAAAAGTTCACAGTTCCTAAAAATCTGAACCCAAAATGTAATCATAGTGTACACTTGGTTCTGGGATTCATTCAATTCCCCTTTGTACCGTGTTTCTTTGGCCCGAGAGATAGCTCTCATGAAACTTGGCATGGTTCTTGCTGGCATCAGGATCCTCATAATAACAGATGTAGACAATACACAATAATTGGATTGTGCTACAAGCAAGCACATCGTTAAATAGTTTTACGGAGTTGCTTTGTTGAGTTCTAGTTTCACCTTCAGGTTCCCAAATTCAATCACTGCCTTATAATGAGTATCAAAGGTCAATCTCCGGGTGCAGTGAGGAGGAAACCTAGGTAGAAGATCTTGACTTGTTTTATTCTTTCATGGAAACAGAAATCATTGGCAAGGCCAGTGTTCGATGCCCATGTCTTGAGCTGAGTGATTTGCTCGATCACTGGGTGGCATGGCAGCGCAGTGGTCAGCACTGCTGCCTCAGAGCGCCAAGGACCGGGTTCAATTCCACCTCAGGTGAGTGTCAGTGTGGAGTTGGCACTTTCTTCCCGTGTCTGCGAGGGTTTCCTCCGGATGCTCCAGTTTCCTCCCACACTTTAAAGATACGCGGGTTAGGTTGATTGGCCATGCTAAATTGACCCTTATGTCAGGAGGATTAGCAGGATAAATGAGAGTTACAGGAAAAGGGCCTGGGTAGGATTGTGGTTGGTGCAGGCTCGATGGGCCAAATGGCCTCCTTCTGTACTGTAGGAATTCTATGATTCTATGATTTCAGAGGGCAGTTAAGAGTCAGCTATACTGGAGCATAGGCCAGACAAAGAAAGGATTGCAAAATAAAGGCCATCGGCAAACCAGATGGGTTTTTACAACAATGGTTTCATGCTCATTATTACTGAGAAGTGCTTTCAATTACAAATTTTATAAATTGAAATAAAATGATAGGATTTGAACTCATGACCCAGAGGCATTTGGCTTGGCCTCTGGTTGACTAATCCAGTCATCATACTCCCCACGCCACTGACTCCCCAGAACTGACAGAGCTGTTCTTGTCTCATGGCAGTAGACAAACAATGGCCTTGGAAGTTGATTGGAAGTGGGCGATCCGTCTTAGTTGCTCGAGGTAAGTGGCCCAGGAAAGATGAGGTAGAGGCAAAACTGAGGAAGGAGAAACAGTAATGTATCTTGGGTTGATATGTTACCATTGCCACAACCTTTCAGGACACTTCATCATGTCTGTACCAAAAAGGAATGTGTAATTGTGGCATGATTCCATCACTCCTTGAACTCCTACTGAAACCTTATTTCTATTACGGGCAGTATGGTGCAAGAGTGGTTAACACTGATGCCTCACAGTGCCAGGGACCCGAGTTCAATTCCAGCCTTGAGTGATTGTCTGTGTGGAGTTTGCACATTCTCCCCATGTCTGCTTGTGTTTCCTGCAAGTGCTCCGGTTTCCTCCCAGAATCCAAAGATATGTAGGTTAGATGGATTGGCCAGATTAAATTGTCCCTTAGCGCCCCAAGAGGTGCAAGTTAGGAGGATTAATGGGGTAAATATGTGGGGTTATGTAGATAAGGCCAGGGTGGGGATGCTCTGTTGGAGAGTTGTTACAGGCTTGAATGGGCTAAATGGTCTCCTTCTGCGATGTAGGGATTCTATGACAGTTCTATCACAGAACAGTAAAGACTGATGTGAAAGTTCTGTTGTAGAAATGTGTGGTACAGTAGGAATTCTCCATTGAGCAGTGTGGTAGTATTTGTTTTAATTAGCAGCTACCTTCATCGCCTGTGACCAAGTCTAACTGGATATGTTTTAGTTGATGTGTGACAAAGTGCTGTACTGACAAAGCTGGTGGAATCATTGCTTCCTTGAAATGGTGGTTTGTACACTGGCAGTAGGATAAGATGTGCTGGTCAAGTGACAGGTAAAATACGAACACTGTTTGTGGGAGTTTTGTGTGGTACAGATTGGTTGCCACTTTTCCTACATTACCACAGTGACTGCACTTCAGAATGTCCCCATCATTGCAGCTTACACACAGCTTTGGCTTATTAGGGAAGTCCAGGTGAGTAAAAATTCCTTGTGAGAAATGTAAAGGGAGCTTGGTTTCAATAAAAGGTTAGCCATCTTGTAGGCTGCTGATGGGTTCTCATTTGCTTTGGGACAGTGGGTGGTGGTGAAAGGTACTGCCTAAACGAAAGTTTTTCTTTATTCCTTCTTTCAGTGATGGCCAAGGTAATCGGACGCTAAAATTCTTGTTCTATATTTCATCAGACGGTTTGTTATGACATGGATTTGCAGTCATTAACAGGAGATAAGGGCCCAAATTCTCCCCCCAAAAAATCTAAGTGTCAAATTTGCATGAAAACTGGAGTAAATCATGGTGGTTTTTTCACCACGTTTCCCGAAATGAATCTCCACTTCAGAGGCCACTGGCGTGATTATTATTAAAAACCAGGGGGTGGGACCTATTCCTGCTGAAGAAGCTGGAATCAGTGCGCTGAGCAGGTCCCCGTGCATGCGATATCTCTGGGAGATCACTAAACAAAATCTTCCAGCATTGAGATCGCTGGCCTCAATTTCCCACAGACATTTCTGGCCTCCTGCCCCTCCACCCCCCCCCCCCCCCCCATTCCCCCACAGACTTTTCTGGCCTCCCCAACACCTCATCCCCACCACGGACATTGCTGACCTGTCACCCTCCCTCATGGACATTGCTGACCTCTCACCCCCCCCCCACCCCCACATTCCTCCATGGACATTGTTAGCCTATCACCCTCCCATGGACATTGTTGGTCATTCCCCTCCCCACCCTCCACGGATATCCCCATCCCTCCCCCAACAATTCACACAACTGGCCTCACTGCTGCCTTGCACACAAATAGCCTTGTGCTGCCATACACGCCCCCTGTGAGCATTCCCCTTTGTTGTTTGAGGGCCTTGAGCATTGCACCCCCTGGACATAGTACCATAGTGAATGAGACCCCATCAGCACCCTGCGAGATGGTTAACCCTTTGTTGAAATCAAGCTCCCTTTTAACTCACAGGCCCATGACTGGCCCAAACTGACTGCACCTGGACTTCCCTGATAAGCCAAAGGGGTATGTAAGCTGCAATGACGGGGACACAGCTGGTCACGCCAAGAAGATGGCTGCCCTGAGGTTCTCTGAGGCTGACCAGGCCGGCCTGATGGATTAAGCGGAAGAGAGACGCCAGCTGCTGTTCCCCAATCGGGGCAAAGGCATTGTGGGGGGAATTTGGTAGCTGCAGTTAATACTGGGACCTTGACACCTCGGTCTGGGGAACAGTGTCAGAAGAAACTGAACGACCTTCTTCGGGCAGCAAGAGTAAGTCTGCATCCCATTCAGAAACCTACACTTGTGCTGGACTAACCTTGTGAAACGATGTTCAGACACCTGAAGGGCAGCCAACAACAGCCCCACCCACCCCCAGAACTGCATCCAACCCCTTCCCTCTACCCTGCTCCCAACCACCAACCCCTCCTGCAATCAGCAACACCCAGTGGTGATTCTTTTCCCCGAAACAGCCAACAGAAGCTCCAAACCTCCGGCACACATTGCACCCCATGCACCTCAATATATCCATGTTTTCAATCCTCTTTATGTCCCCAAAATGCACTCAACTAGCAAAAGAGGGCACATAGTGGTGTGCCTGAGCTGTGGCACATGAGGTCAGTGAGCAGCATGACCTAGAGCTGACAGGGAGAGCCGCCACACATAAAATGGTGACCAACAGCTGGGTCAGCATCCCGCATGCAAATGAACATCAGCTTAACCCTCTTATGTCCTCCTTGAAAGAAATGCTATGATGAGTGAGCTGCTTTGCCTCCTTTCCTGTAATGTGTGATCTTTGTTACAGTCCTGGACCCTGATGCACCAGGCCCTTCGGGTGTTGGCATTCCCACTGCTGCTTATGAAGAAATTCCCCAGGACACCTCGCACACCTTGGAGGGAAGTCCTGAAGAATCCTCTGAGGACAGCACAAGCGAGTTGGCAAAGGCATCAACTACACAACCTGCCAAAACAGAGACTATCACGATGGTGGGTCGTTTTAGTTTTGAGGCTTCTGGGGTCACTTACTGGTGAGCACATCATAGTCACTGATGCACATTGTATGGAGGCAGGCTCACCCGAGAGCTCAGGGACACGCATGTCTGTCGGAGATGAGGAATCAGCTGGCCCCAAGCCAGCTGCCAGGCTTCAGGGTTCACTTGTCTCAAAGTTGGTGGAGATGCACCAGAAAACCCAGGGAGCTGTGGATGGGCTGTCAGTAACCATACTGCAACTGCAAGGCTGTTAGGGGAGTCAAACAGAGTGCTCTTGCAGGAGGTGGTGCTGGCACCAGGGAACCAGGCCAACGACCGCAATGGAAAGTCTGGCTCAGGGATCTGTCCTCATGGGTGACAGTGTCCAGGTCATCCTGGAGACGCAGCGAGCCACGGCAGAGACACAATGGGACCCAGCTGGGGGTATTGCTGGCATCTAGGCGGCACATTGGTCAGTGGCTATGGGTGTCGGGGGCATGTTGGAGACATTCAGGGCCATGACTAGGGCAATGGCTGGCATTTTGGAGACACAGCAGACTGTGGCTGTGAGCCTCAACAACTAAGCCCAATCTCAGAGGGCTAATGCTGAGGGGCTCCTGAGGCTGGCTCGCTCTCAGAATGCTGTTGCGGAGAGGATCCAGAGTTTGGCCCAGTCTCTGAGGGACAGGGCTGAGGGATCACAGACCATGAGACTGACACATCTGGGCCTGCAGAACTGCCATCTACCCTGGCGTCCCACAGAGTGTCCCTGGGGCGTATAGGTCGGGGGGGGGAGGAAGGGCTGGAGCCCATGCTGGGGCCCTTCACTCAGGAGACTCCAGAGTCCCGAGACCTTCTGATTTTCCCCCTCCTCACACCACGGCATCTCAGGGCCAGCTGGATGAACAAGGCGGCATCTGCAAGTCAGTCGGCACCCACCAGGTCTCGGCCACCCAGAGGATGGCCACTAAGGGCATCACAGGTAACAGGGCATGGATCACAGCTCATCACCTCCACCTCCAATGTGAGTGCTGGGGGAGCACCTAGACAAAAAAGTAGGCCGCACAAGATTGAAAAGTTGTCGGTTCACTAAAGGTCACCAGTCGTCATTCTTTTTGACTAAATGAATAAATTAAATCAAATTTAACTGAGGGACAAATTAAAAGGGGCAGCCCCAAAAAAGAAGGGAACTGCCCAAAACAGAAAACAAGGTCACCAGTACTCAGGGATAAGTTTTGTTAAATGTTAAGAGCAAAATAAACTGTTATTTTCAGCTGTGACTAATCTATTTCAGATTCCCTCTGCAGAGCTGAGTGGTCCCAATCCCATGCATCAGGGCATAGACCGCATTGCTGTGTGATACTCAGCCAAATGTTATAGACTGCCTACCCTACTTTCCCCACCATCCGCCTGACGCTTAGTGAAACAGGGCTCCCTGTCATATCCCCCCGTGGTGGCACACCTAACACTGGCCCACACACTTGTGTTTCCAACCTTTACTGCTATGTGGGCCCAGGTGACGGTGTGCATTCAGAGAACAGGTAGGAGTCCGACTTGAGTGGTATCAGGGACAGGATCACAGTGTGCCTTACAGTGAGTCATCATCATCGTCAACCTCTGGCCTTCACCAAAGATTTGATTTGACTTATTATTGTCACATGTATTCGCATACAGTGAAAAATATTGTTTCTTGCACACTTTACAGAAAAGGAAATAGAGAAGGAAACGAAAAAATGCAGAATGTAGTGTTACAGTCATAGCTAGGGTGTAGAAAAAGATCAACTTAATGCAGGGTAGGTCCATTCAAAAGTCTGATGGCAGCAGAGAGGAAGCTGTTCTTGAGTCAGTTGGTACGAGACCTCAGACTTTTGTATATCTTTTTCCCGCTGGAAGAAGGTGGAAGAGAGAATGGCTCGCTACCGGTGCCAGCCCAGGCCTATTAACTTGTTGTGATGTTTCACGGGGTTGGGGTGAGAGGAGAGTGTGAGGGAGGGTGGATGAGGGACAGTGGGACGGGGAAGGGTCCTATGGATTGAGGGGCCAGTTTGGTGTTGTTGGGGAGTGGTGGCTGCAGTGGATCTTGGGGTGTGGTGGAAGTGTGCTCAGAGCAGCCCCCACACTGTACAGCACCATATATATGAAGTGGGCTGCTAGCAAGGCCTCCCTTGCTGACTTGCCCTGTCAGGCGCCTGCTGTCACTGCCTGCCCTCCATCCTCTGGTTCCCCACTTGGCAGGATGTTCACCGCCCTGCTATTGCTCCTTCTCCTCTTCCTCCACCAGCGGGATGCTGTGCAGGACACAGCTTACAATTATGATGTACGCACAGGGTCATACTGCAGGGCATGTGGCAATGGCCACCATCACCTTAACATCTACTGGGAGTGGGTGGCTGCTCCTCCCTTCAGATGCCAGCTGTGCAAGCACCTCATACAAGTGCCGGACTTTGGATAGGCGGAGCCAGCGATGACAAATAGCCTCCGACAGCCCCTCGAGTGAATGCTGCTCCTATGGTGGGCTCCCCACACCCTCCACCTCCTGAGCTGCCTCCTCCTCCTCAGCCGCCACCATGATGGCCAGCTCTAAATCAATCAATCCCAGACTCATTCTGCACAGTGGGGATTAGAGAAAGATTGACAGATTCACGGCACTGCTTGCATTTAACCCAGCAGCCCCCTCCACCCCCCCCTCTACCAAATACCGCAGGGTCTAGTAACCCCTCTTGTGGATGCTGGCAGCACAACACAATCTGTGGTGTCATGCATCCCCTGATTAAGTTGCCTGCCATTGACATTGTGAACATGGTGAACAGTGACTTGTAGTGTGCCTTGGGGTCAGTGCTGGGATCACAACTTTTCACAATATACATTAACGATTTGGAGGAAGGAATTGAAGGCACTGTTGCTAAGTTTGCAGATGATACCAAGATATGTAGAGGGACAGGTAGTATGGAGGAAGCAGGAGGGCTGCAGAAGGACTTGAACAGGCTAGGAGAGTGGGCAAAGAAGTGGCAGATGGAATACAACGTGGAAAAATGTGAGGTTATTCACTTTGGAAGGAGGAATGCAGGCATAGACTATTTTCTAAATGGGAAAATGTTTAGCAAATCAGAAACACAAATGGACTTGGGAATTGTTGTTCAAGATTCTCTTAAGGTTAGCTCGCAGGTTCAGTCGGCAGTTAGGAAGGCAAGTGCAATATTAGCATTCATGTCGAAAGGGCAGGGATGTACTTCTGAGGCTATATAAGGCTCTGGTCAGACCCCATTTGGAGTATTGTGAGTATTCTGGACGCCATATCTAAGGAAGGGTGTGGTGGCCTTTGAAAGGGTCCAGAGGAGGTTCATGAGAATGATCCCTGGAATGAGGAGCTTGTTGTATGAGGAACAGTTGAGGACTCCGGATCTGTACTCGTTGGAGTTCAGAAGGATGAGGGGGGATCTTATTGAAACTTATAGGATACTGTGAGGCCTGGATAGAGTGGACATGGAGAGGATGTTTCCACTAGTAGGAAAAACTAGAACTAGAGGGCAAAACCTCAGGCTAAAGGGACAATCCTTTAAAACAGTGACGAGGAGGAATTTCTTCAGCCAGAGAGTGGTGAATCTGTGGAACTCTTTGCCGCAGATGGCTGTGGAGGCCAGGTCATTGAGTGTTTTTAAGACAGAGATAGATAGGTTCTTGATTGATAAGGGGATCAGGAGTTATGGGAAAAGGCAGGAGAATGGGGATGAGAAAAATATCAGCTATGATTGAATGGCGGAGAAGACCGAATGGCCTAATTCTGCTCCTATATCCGGTGGTCTTAATACAGCTGACAAGGCAAGCATGCAGATTAGTGTGCGGGCATGGCCATTGCGCCCCTTTGAGCCATTGCCACGAGTGCAACTGCAGCATTCCCTTCCAGGCATGTGTTGCAGATCAGGGACACGGGGCAGGGAGAGACTCCTAATTACCACAAGATGGGTTCACATTCACTGCAGTGTACTTGCAGTGTGAGTGTCTGTGTTAACATGAATGCCCCTCCTTGGAGCACCAGCTACTTGAATTGATTAGCCCTCGAGCAGCACATGGTGCACTCCCCCCCCCTCAATCCCCCACCTTCCCTCCCTAAAACCCCAGTCCAATCCCTCACCACACCCCTCCAGCAGAGAGCAGCCTGGCCAACTGTCCGATAAGGGTCCCACCCCAGAGGATCAGCACAGTGGCTGCAGGGAGCAGCCTGGCCAACAGTCCATTAAGGGCCCTATCCCACCGGGCCAGGACGCTGCCCCATAGCGAGCAGCAAATCTCCAGGCCCTGTCTCCAACCTCCCCGACACTGCAGGGGCTGCAGTTCCATAAAGCTTACCTCCTTATTTCTGCTCAATGCTGCCATGGCAACTCCCAACTTTTACATAGCAGTTGTAAACTGCACCAGAGTGACAGCACGCCAGAGAGGTGGGGGACACTAATGAGGGCTGAGATTGTTGTCACGGACCCACTGATCAGATGGTAAGGTATGTAAACGTGTTAAAATGTAAATATATATATATGTAAATGTATGTAAATATGTTAAACTGTTACATTGATTCTCAGTGTGGTTCTGTCGGTCCCAAAACTTGGGTCGGAGGCACTATTGGGGAGGGAAGGCAAGCGCAAATCCCGCAAGTCAGCTGACATGAGAATCTCCCGGTCTGCTGCACAAAAAAAATTATAAAAATAACATACGTACACAATAGCCTCAAGAGCATGCTGTTACATCTGGCAATCTCCTCTTCAATACAATGGGTTAATTCAATATTTTGTTTAATGCTCCTCTTTTTGGCTGCCTGTTAGATATGGCCTGGACTGCATTGTTGGGCCCTCCTGAATATGAATATGTATGTATATATAGTCAAAACTGGAGTAAAACAGTTGTTGGGTACTTGATTTTCCAACTGGCACACTCTCTCTCTTCTGTCCTGCAGGATGTACAGCCTGGCAACAAGGTAGGATTGTGAATGTCTCTTGTCAAACAAATCTGGTTGGAGAAGCTTCCAACAAACCAGTAAAAAAACTGTGAGGCTTTTTTTGCTGAGAAGTACTATTAAAAAACCAGTCTTCATGAAAAGGCCCATGGATGGATTGACCTTCAAAGATGACTGCGTCAGTAGGTATTATTGGGCAACTGGGAGAATATAGCTATGACCGAGTAGTTTGGTGCACATGTGAAGTGACTAGAGACATATTTCACTGCTAATAATATCCTCGATCTTCCTAACAATCCAGATGTAAATCAGGCAGCCGGCAATCCAGCTGTTAATCAGGCAGCGAGGGATAGGAAAAGGATGCAAGTAGGCCCAGTATGAAATGCTCAAGAATTTGCTCACCCCTGTAAAGCCAACAGACAGGAAGTTTTGTGTGAGCTTAAGCTGCAGTACAGTCCCAAGCTATTGGAGTTTGCAGAAAGCTATCAGTTTGTGTTTCGCCTTGTGTTCAGGGTCTAGATCAGATTTCTTTAAGGTTTGCCCGATACCCTAAGAATGCTACCTTAGGTTGTTACTTGTAAAAACCATTCTTCTTTATTTACACATCTTAGTATCCTACACCAAGACTCTGCTTAGAAGTTTTTAAAACTGTTTTTTAAAAGTTTATTTATTAGTCACAAGTGAGGCTTACTTGTGGTACTGCAATGAAGTTACTGTCAAATTCCCCTAGTCACCAACTCCGGTGCCTGTTCCGGTCAATGCACCTAACCAGCATGTCTTTCAGACTATAGGAGGAAACTGGAGCACCCGGAGGAAACCCATGCAGACACCGGGACAATGTGAAAACTCCACACAGACAGTGACAAAGCCGGGAATTGAACCCGGGTCCCTGGCGCTGTGAAGCAGCAACGCTAACTATTGTGCCACCATGCTTCCCACTGGACCTTAACTTAATCCTGTGACATTGGACTATCAATAGTTTGCTCAGTACCAGGTGCTTCTGATGCTAATCCTTTACTCTTCCATCAAATCATTATCCACAACTAAATATATCCTCCTACAAGTTCCCACAAAGTCTCAGACATCACAAGGTTAGTGTTTGTTCAGAGTAAATTGAACAATATTAAGCAAATATCGAGTGCGGGACAATCAAAAAAATGGGAAAGCCTGTAAAAGTTAAAAAATGTGATTGTGCAGTGCTTTTCTTGAAGAAAAAAAACTTTTTAAAACCTTCAGAGAAAGAAAGCACTCTCAGTCAACCCGAGTGGAAAAAGAATGGTTACTGTCTCAAAGTGACAGCACATTTAAAGTGGCAAATACAAGATAAAACAAACCGCCAAGGTCAGCAAATCAGAAAAATATTTGTGCTAAGGAAATGGCTCCACTAGTCACAAGAGTGTTTCACACACTCCCAATAAACTGCCAAGGGCAACAAGAGACCATAGAGAGAGAGAGTGCGACTCTGTCAAGGCCAATGTAATATCGCAGATAAAAAGCAACAAGAGACCCCAGAGGGAGGGCAAGAAGAGAAAAAAACAATAAAAAAGAACAGATTGCCCTTCAAGATCAAAAGTGAAAGGAATGCGTGACTGTCTTAAACAATAAAACGGAAGCACAGTACAAGGACCTCAAGGAGATTCTGCTGCACCACAGGGAAACTTAAGATGAAGGAAGCGAGCTTTGCAGGGAAAAAGAAAACCCCTTGAAAGATCTTTGCATGCTACAAGAGTTCCTTAGTTAATGTTTATTCCTATGGAAGATTATGAAGAAAAGCAAAATGACTTTCAAATCACTCTGAGCAAACTGCAGAACCAGTTGCGGGAAAAGACTCAGCAACGTTCCATATTCCAGTAGGAAACCAAAAGCTACAAGAGAGAGGCTGAAAAGCTGAAGAAGCAGTTGAATGACGAAGAGGAGGCATTGAAAGGAAAAGCCATTAAACTTACCAAGCTATGGGTGAATAATGAAGCCATGAATAGCACAATCACAGAACTGAAACTGTTGGAGACAGACCTAGTCAACAGAGAAACTGAAATAAAGGACACCGACAAAGATCTGTAGAGAAAGACAAAATGAGGTTGGAAAATGTAAGTCTAAAACTGAGATGCAAGGCTGGAGGTCTCAGACATGGTGAGAGCCACTGAGCTGAATGTGAAGATTCATAAGCTTGCAAAATGATTTGAAAATAAAACAGCAGACAAATGTTTGGCTGGAATGGTGAGACAAGTGGAAATGAAGGTTCTACTTGTTCCAGCAAGAACATAGTGGACACCAGGGAAAAAAAAAATTCAAGTCCACTCTAGGAGTGCAGAAACGCACATTCCCCTTGGAAGGAATGAGACAAACCCACAGTGTCTGAAAAGACAGTGTTATTAATAAAGAAAAATTAATAAAGACAAATGCAACTGGAATAAGCGTGAAAACAATGTCAAATTGAGACGGAGGCCGGAATTTTACCACCTTGCCCTGAGGCTCACAGAACAGAAATCTCCATTGGCCTGAGGCAGGATTTTACGAACTTGCTCAGACAAGATTGTAAAATCCTGCCTAAAGTGTCAGAAACACAGAGTACTGTGACCACTCCCCACAAATGACAGACCAATATTTAAGAACTGTCAAACCTTCCAATCATTTTAACTTATAAAGTCACAGACCTGAGATGGAGGAGCAGGGATAGCAAATAAAAATTCTATTGTACTGCTTAACTTCAGGGCAAGCACAATCCCGGGTCTTGCCAGGCAACTCTACCTTCCGCTGCTCATAGATGGTGAGAGGCCTGTGTTCAGACAATGCATCCCCCTCCCTGCCCCTCTGGGATCTCTCTTTTCTGTTGAGGGTGATGTTTTGCTGAATAAATTCAGATGAGCAGGATGGATGTGATCACTTGACTTATGTGTCTGCTGAACAGACCTGTGTAAGGGCTGAGAATGCGAGTTGCAGAGGATATGAGAAGAAGATGCTAAAATATGTGTGAGAGAATCAATGGAGATGCTCCTTGTGTTGGTAATGTGTGAGATCCTTATGGATTGTAATCCGGTGAATGCCTGATTGCCTTATGAGAGCATGAGATTGGGGAGAAAGTTGACTTACCCTGGTGGATCATTCATCCTTTTGTTGCGCTGATGATGGCTCTCCCCTGAGTAGTACTGGCACTGCCTACCCCGGAGCTCTGCAGCCTAAGCTGGCGTGGAGAGGTTGGTGGACCTCCTTCTGGTATCACAGGGTAAAACATCTTCCATTGTGTCTCCATCCAGAAGTGCCCCGGTGCATTGTCACAGAACTTTGAAGTAGTATGCTTCTTATCTTTGGGACCATGACTCACCACGACCAGTCCAGGGCTGTGTTTTACACATGGCATCTGGAAACATGATCCAATGACAACACAGTGAGATGGACAAAACTCAGCCCTCCCTGCCATGAGCTATGATGTGCATATATAATTAGTTGAAAACTAAAAGCTCTGGCATGGAAACCCATCATACAGATTGGCAGGAAATGCATGGCTTTTCACGTTTGCCACCACACTCCAGAATGGAAAATTCCCTATAATATGTCCATTGCTACAGTTGCTGGCAATTTTGGATTGTAATGCACAAGAACTTCCACTGAAATTTTGTCAAAAACATTTTGCTGATCCATATTCCAGCATCACTGACATTGGGCCCAATTTTACCATTGTGTTGCGCCCGTTTTCGGACACGAAAACTTGGTAATGTCAGGTGTGAGGCAAACAGCACCCACCTCTGCACTGGCTATCCTTTTACCAAGGCCCAAAAATGGCCACAATCAGGACTATGCCCGAAATGGGCACGACAGCCATTTAAATGCATTCGCATGCATTTAAATTGACTTAATAGGTTGCATGCCCAACTTTACTGGCAGCTCCCCCTTTACCACCGCATTAGCCCATCCAGGATTGGCATGAAACAGACATGCTCCATATACGTCTGATTCATGCGCTTCAGTTAGTGAGGAGATATGTGCCGAGCATCTGATGGTTCTCTGCTTGAGATCGGTGGGGGAGAATGGGGAAGGTAGGTCTGCTGCCACTCTGCCTGAGATCAGTGGAGGGGGAGAGGGGGGTCTGCTGCCACTCTGCCTGAGATCAGTGGAGGGGGAGAGGGGTCTGCTGCCACTCTGCCTGAGATCAGTGGAGGGGGAGAGGGGTCTGCTGCCACTCTGCCTGAGATCAGTGGAGGGGGAGAGGGGTCTGCTGCCACTCTGCCTGAGATCAGTGGAGGGGGAGGTGGGTCTGCTGCCACTCTGCCTGAGATCAGTGGAGGGGGAGAGGGGGGTCCGCTGCCACTCTGCCTGAGATCAGTGGAGGGGGGGGTGGGTCTGCTGCCACTCTGCCTGAGATCAGTGGAGGGGGAGAGGGGGGTCCGCTGCCACTCTGCCTGAGATCAGTGGAGGGGGGGGTGGGTCTGCTGCCACTCTGCCTGAGATCAGTGGAGGGGGAGAGGGGTCCGCTGCCACTCTGCCTGAGATCAGTGGAGGGGGAGAGGGGGGTCTGCTGCCACTCTGCCTGAGATCAGTGGAGGGGGAGAGGGGTCTGCTGCCACTCTGCCTGAGATCAGTGGAGGGGGAGAGGGGGGTCTGCTGCCACTCTGCCTGAGATCAGTGGAGGGGGAGAGGGGGGTCTGCTGCCATTCTGCCTGAGATCAGTGGAGGGGGAGAGGGGTCTGCTGCCATTCTGCCTGAGATCAGTGGAGGGGGAGAGGGGTCTGCTGCCATTCTGCCTGAGATCAGTGGAGGGGGAGAGGGGTCTGCTGCCATTCTGCCTGAGATCAGTGGAGGGGGAGAGGGGTCTGCTGCCACTCTGCCTGAGATCAGTGGGAGGAAAGGGGGAAGGGGCCCGTAATCAGTCTGGATGGTGTGAGGGATAAGGAGGTCAGTAATGTTATGTGGGGGGGGGGGTGTCAGGCAATGTCTGTGGGGGCCAGGGGGAGACGCTATCTCACCCAAGAGGGATGTGGCAGGGGAGCAGTATTGTATCTTTTTTTTCTGCGCATGTGCAGTTGGAGGCGCCGATCAGAGCTACAAGGTTTTGGGTGCGTTAAGCCTCACCCACAGGCTTGTGCAGTGCGATTCACAATCGCAGATATTTTTACAGGCAGAGAGCATATGGGTTTAAAAGTCGGACATAAAACACTCACCAATGCAAATCTGCCCAGCACCTAGAATCAAAATGGTAAAATAGGGCCCCTTGTCTCAACAGCTGTCATAACGTCTCACTGACCTCTGCCAAATTACAAATGGGTGTCCAATATAGACACTGAATTTTGAAGTCAGATTATCCTTCATCTATAAGAATGAGTTGTCAGATGATGAAGGTTGTCTTATGTAGGGAATCAGCGTTATAATTCCTGAATGGTACAGATCACAGTTGCTATGTAATCTTTATGAACAAGATTTGGAACTGAACTCAAAGAAGCCAATAAGAAACTATCTTTGGCGGCCAGAATTAGAGAAGGACATGGAAGATGCAGTGAAACAGCTTAGTGCATGTCAGGCAATAGAAAATAAACTGCCATTGGTACCGTTGCAGCCAAGGAAATGGCCAGCTAGAATGTGACCGAGGCTGCACATAGACTTTGCAGAATTTAAAAGTCACCAGCTATTCATTATGATAGACAGTATTTTAAAGTGGGTTGAGGGGTTTCTAATGAAGATGATCAAAGATATTTTTCATAATTATTTGCTGCTTCTAGGTTTCTACAGGAAATTATCTCAGACAACTTCTCAGTAATGTTCCAAAGTGTTTTTCAAATTTCATGAGAATGAATGGGGTAAAACACAGCAGAGTCCCACTGCATCATCTTGCTTTAAATGGAACAGCAGCATGTATGGTACAAATGATTAAGTGTGATCAGTTAAGGAAATGTTAGGTACAAATTAGAAGAAAGGTCAGTCATCTTTGAATCACAAATTGCCAATTCTTTTGTTTATTTCGTAACGCACCACACATGAATACTGGTGGAACGCCAATTGAATGGTTTCTTAGAAGACAGCCTAGAATTGCTGAAGCCACCTTTAGCATAGTCAGTAGAAGAAAATTAATTCAGGCCGAAAGAGGGTCATGACAGGGGTGGAGTGAAGAAAGAAGTCTGAAGTTGAACCAAAAGGTTAAGGTGAAAGAACTTCATCATAGGTGGTTGAAGTGGGCACCTGGAGGAATTGTGAAAAGGAAGGATGGTCCATGGAGTTGGGCAAAGGAGCGTTACAAAGGCATTGTGTAAAAGTTGTGTAAAAGTAAATTGGTGTGATGGTCCTTGCAAATAGCTGATCAAGCTGTTTAGTTGTGAAGTGGTTAGATTTGTGCAGAGATCATGTTTTACATACAGAGGTTCCTGAGAAAGAAGGGAGTTGGGGAGAATCACTAGTTGGGATATGAGTAGAGTGTGCATAGCTATTCCAACACAATTTCAGTTCCATATCAGAGCCAGGCAGATTTGAAGAAGTGTAAAATTCAATTGAAGGTCAAGGGTAAAATCAGTCTTTGTTGGACAAAACCCGTCAGACTCAGGCCCAGATGGTTCATGGTATTTCCCCAAATTCTGAAATAGAAATAGGAAACTTGTGGTTATGTTGAATTTGTAGATAAATGAAAAAAAAGAGATGCATACTCTTGCAAGTAGCTAACATTTTTATTAAGAAGGGAGGAGTGTATTAGCACCCTCTTGTGACCATTTGTGTGCAGAGCAATGGTGGTGTCATGGTAATGTCACTGGGCTAATAATCCAGTGACCCAAACCAATGTTTTGTGGACATAGGTTCAAATCCTACCACTGGGCAGCTGGCAGAATTTAGATTCAATAAGTAAAATCTGGAAATTAAAGCTAGCCTCAGTAATAGTGAACATGAAACAATCATTGATTCTTGTCACATCTTGCATCCTATGGGAGGATCAAGAGTAAAAAACAAGTATGCACAGTCAAGTTATATTAACATCCAATTTAGTACACTGTCTCTTGTCTGGCCTGCAAGATATCACACCAGAGTTTGGGGGATGAGATCTGGGGGTGGCCTCACCTCTTTGTCCATGGGTATTTGTGTTTCCACGCACCTGGTGCAGGTGGGTGCCAAAGATGCAACCGGCATGACAAGTTGTCTGTAGAACTTTGGAGCCATGAGATTCCAGGTGACAAGTTATCACATTTGATATTCTTATATTGGGAACCATTCTCCCCACCCTCCATTAGCTCACAATATCCCATTACGTCAGGTATCACTTCATGAAAGAGCTGGTGGTAAAAATTAAGCTTTTCTTGAAGCATTTTCTACAACCATTGTGGTCTCTGCATAAAGCTAGTCAAATGCCTTATTAAGTACAGTACTTGAGGACTGTTGGAGTATCACTATTATTGATATACCTTCGCTGCTACTTTTTCCACACTATAAACATTAGACACTTCTAAACCAGCAGACTTCTTAGATTATGGGGAAAAACAGTCGTATTTTGCCTACAATTCTTAAGTCACAATAGTCAAGGACCTTGCATAGGCAAGAGTGATTGGTTTGCAGCCTACACCTCTCGCTGCTCAAGACATGCAAAACCATTTGAACTAAAGAAGTTTCTAAATTGAGGCAAATGTGGGAGATAAGAGATACTGGATGAACCCACAAAACTGGCTCTCACTCAAACAGCTATCAGCATTTGGCTCAGTGGCCATTTTCCCTACATTTCATCTCCAATCCCTGGACCTAGGAAAACTCAGGTCATCACCTGGTGGCTTTGTGCCTCTTGAAGGTATTGTTTCAGAGAGAAGAGTGGGAGAAACATTTTTGCTCCATCAAGAACTTTTAACTTATTCAACAAGAGGAAAAGGTCCTGAAAATGGTTTTCCTTCATTCTCATTTATACCAGCAGTTATCATACAAATCAGAATATATAAGACTCCAGCAATGTACACAGTCCCTATTTTACAGAATAATTGAGCCACAGATAGGAGGAGACAAAAATTGTCTCCCTCTCTATGATGCAGCCATAAATGAATCAGTTGCTTAACCTCTGTAAAAAAAAATACAGATAATGGGCTGGAATTTCACATGGTTCCGGTGACTCTGAGACCTTTAAAAATCGAGGTTCTATCCCCATTTCTGACAGATCCAATTTTTGCTAGTAAGGGAAAAGGGGCAAGACGTGACTCTCAGGTGGGGGACCCCCAAACTCTACAGGGCCATTTTAGCTTAATGCTGAGTTCAAACTGATCTTATTTTCACTGTAACAAGAGGTATATCTCATTGTGTGGGAATCACAAGTTGAGATGTAGTATATACACTCATGAATAATGTATAACATTTGTAGCACTGTCAAGCTGCAAAGTTACTTCAAGGCCAAGGGGATGGATGACAACATATGTTTGCATTAAGTTGGTATAGAGGCACTGACGAGTCACGGATGGGTAACATGGGTTGTCATTAAATTGACATGGGCTGAAAGGAGCCATGAGGGTGAATAGGGAACATTATTTGGCATGAGTTGGCATAGATGGGGCGTGGGTAGTGAGTCAGGGAGTGTAAGGGATGATGGCTAGAGGGCTTTATACTTAACAAAACAATTGGGAAAAGGTACCATTGAACAGAAGGGGGCTTTTGAAAGAGCCCTGCCTGAGCATTTGGCAAGTCCTGTGTCCATCTCTGATCTCCGTCCTGAGGCACTGGGCCCAACTCCATCCTTCAGCCACATTCCAGAATAAATATTGGGTCTGATGTGGCATTTTTCTCCCCCCGAGGTGTGAGCAGTGACTCAGATTTCTCGACTCGGACTACCAATCTTGGAAGCAACAATATTGCTAGATTTATTCCCTTGTGATATCTTGTGCAACATGAAACCTGCTTGCACTCAGTTTCCCAGTCAGAGTACAGATCTAGCAAAAATAATTCTTGTGATATGGATATCACTGGCATGGCTACAATTTTTTTATTGGTCATTCAGATTTGCTTAGAGAAAGTGCTGCTGGGCCTCCTTCCATTTATCACACCAGAGTAACTGAGTCAGGCCGCTTCAGAGGGTAGAGTCACATACAAACCATGCCAACAGCTTTCATTCCCTGAATCCCAACATGGTACATCTGAATTTTAGTGGTTTTGGCTTTTTAAAAACTGAAATCAAATTCCCAATCTGCCATAATGAGATTTTAGATCTCATTTTCTGGATTATTTGTCCAGGCTTTTAAACTGCTAGTTCAGTAAGATGGCCTCCACACCATATGCTATATTCTTCAGAGGGCAGTCAAGAGTTAATCAACCTAATTGCATATCAGTTTAATCAAAAGGACATATCTAAAGCTAACTAGGATGATTCCACATGTTTTGCTTTTGTAAATGCAATCTTACTAAGTGCATTACTTAGCTTGCCACAGTCAAGTGACTCTGCCATGAGGCAAGCTGTCTGTCGGCAGTTAAGCAAAGCCTCTCACTGAGACAAGACACTGATGAAGCACTACTGTCCTCATACAAGAAACATCACATGGTTTTGCTTCATCAGTTTCCTGATTTGAAGCCAGTCATCCACTGCCTTTGATCATATGGTGAACATATTGGCAAAAAACCAACTTGTCTTTGTAATTGTTCAATAATAGTATATGTCCCCTGTTTGCTGAAGTCAAGCAAGCTTTACAGATTGAGAGGGAGGTCAGCCCTTGCTTAACTTGTATTTAATAAATATTGGCACGCTGTTGATTAGATTTGTTCATAGCTATCGCAATTGTAGGTGAATCATCTGTTCCTCAGATCAGAATTCATGAGTGGTCTCAACAAGCACTGGTTTGAGAGTGCCCTTTAAAACTGAAATGATCCCGTTTTATATTCATGTTTTAGTTCTACCCCATGAAGAGGACATGAACTTGTTTTTAGAATCTCAGAATGTCCCAAGGCACTTAATAATCATTTAAGTACTTTTTAAGTTCCAACATTACAATAGTTAACTGCCCTGTTGTGATGGAGCAAATGTGGAAGCTAAGTTGTGTACAGCCAGTGGCACAAACAGCAATGAGATAACGAGCGGGATTTTCTGGCCCTTCCCATCAGCAGGATCTTTCTGCCCCACTGAAGCCCCTGCAGCGGCTTTCCTGGTAGTGGGATGGATGAGCCATGCAAAACGCCATAGACATCAGTGGGACAGAAGATCCCATTGGTGGACAATGGCAAGCCACCTCTGCTACCAGAAATCACGCCATAAGAGGTGGAGTGCTGAAAAATCCCACCCAATATTTGTTATATTGATCTGCAATATGCTACCTGTTAGGGTGGTGGAACCATTTTCAATAATAACTGGTAAGGAGAACTGGAAGGGAAGGATATTGCAGGTCAAAGAGGAAAGATCAGGGAGTGAGATAAAATTCTTTTAAAGAAACGACACAGGCACAATGTGCCGCATGCCCTCCTATCATATACATATTACATATATTAGTCTGAGTGAAATGTAATTTTTTATGCTAGTGTAGACCTTTAAACATACTAAACTATTAGTGAGGTCCTCATCTGATATCCAAGGTTAATTAAAATCGTTTGCTCCACATTTAAGGTTAAATTCTCCGCAACGCCCTTCCATGCCCCTCCAAGTTTTTAAACATATAGATGTAATGTGACCAGAATTAAATTTTGTTTAATGAATCACTTTAACAGAAATACTCAGGGAGAGCAATGAACTCCCCATCCTCGGCTAGATCCGTTGACATCAAAATTTCCATTCTTAATAAAATAAAATTGTGGTAGGAATGCCTTCACCCTGAAAAGGAATGAGAGAAGTTAAAGTAGCCTAAGTCTATCTTTTGGCTGTGAACTTTCACAGTGCTGTCCTTGGCAATGGGGATGGTAACAACAACACAATCTCAGGGAGAATGCTTAAGATTGTCAGATTTCCATCCATCAGTGACAAGTGCGAGGTAATGTGTGTTTCCATAGAATCATTGGACCCTACATTCAGCCCATTGAGCTTGCATGCACCACAATCCCAACCAGGTCCTTATGCTCATAACCCCATGCATTTAACTGAGCTAGCTCCCCTGTCAGTAAGAGGCAATTTAGCATGGCCAATCCACCTAACCTGCACATCTTTGGATTGTGGGAGGAAACCAGAGCACCCAGAGAAAACACACGCAGATATGGGGAGAATGTGCAATCTCCATACAGAGAGTAACTCAAGCCGGGAGTCGAACCCAGGTTCCTGGCGCTGTGAAGCAGCAATGCTAACCATTGTGCCACCATGCTGCCCACTGTGTCATTTACATTTCTTGAGGTAGACCCTATCCGGGGCAGAAACTGAACTGAAAAGGGAAACAGAAACAGATAAACATAGAAAGGAAACTAACCCTCCCAGTTTCTAAGAAAACAAAACTAAAACAAATTGAGGTTTGAAAACCAAATCATGGGCAAATTGGACTTGGCCAAAAAATAGAAAAGGACACAGATCATATTAATTCATATTTAATTCATGTTAGATCTGGATGTTAGAATGTAAGATAAGTACTATTTAGTGTTTAACTCTTTTATAGTAAAAATTCTTCTGTCTTAAATTGTGGAATCTTATGGCGTAATCAAATATATTTCTTTTATTTTAAATGCTCCACAGAGATTGAAGCGCTGGGCATGAGCAACGATTCAAAAATCTATTTTTACTCTTTTTGATCCACTAACAAGTTATTTTTGTTACTGCATGCTAGAAAAAAACATTCACAGCAATGTTTTTTTTATATCTACAGCCAGTTAATACGGCTATTCAGAAAAGAGGGCAGCATGGTGGCACAGTGGTTAGCAATGCTGCCTCTCAGAGCTCGGAACCCAGGTTCAGTTCTTGGCTTGGGTCATTGTCAGACTCTGCACTTTCTCCCCTTGTCTGCATAGGTTTCTTCCCACAATCCGAAAGACATGCTGGTTAGGTGCATTAGTCACGCTAAATTCTCCCTCAGCGTACCTGAAAGGAGATGCCGGAATGTGGTGCCTAGGAGATTTTCACAGTAACTTCATTGCATTGTTAATGTAAGCCTACTTCTGACACTAACAAATAAGCTAATAAACATAACGGATGCTGGTTATGTCAATATGTCCTTCACCATCCAAACATGATTCATGTGGGTTATATATTATAAAATTTTTATTTCGGTGAGAGGGCAGTGTTCTAATTCACCAAATTACTCAGTGCCAAAATAACAGTTCCTCTTTCAAAAACTTTTGAAAAAAACTAGGTCCTTGACTCACTCTCTGCTGCTGATTCATCCCGGGCTGTTTTCATGACAGTTTATGTCAGCGGAACATATAAGAGATACAAGGGTAAAAGCAGCATCCTACAGACAGAGATAAATGATCTGACAACCAATGCTTATAAAGGTGTGTGAAGATCGGTTCCAGTTCTATCCTTCACTAACTGCTTTTTTAGATTAGGTTGATTCTGTTTAAGGCCCTGCCAGCAAAAGTAGGAAAGAGGCAGCACTACAACAAGAAGAGGCCCAACTATTTTTTTAAAAGGTTATTTCTGGAAACAAAGTACCAAGAATTCTGATACAATCAGACCTTGGCTTGACCTTCCCTGTCCCAGGCTGCTCTTCCTCCCCTGATTTTGATCATTTCTGATTCCACCTCTCCCGACTTACCTTCCAGTTTCCCGTGGGTTCTCAAGCAACAAGTTAAAATCAATCTCTCTAGATCAGAGGTAGGGTTTTCAATCCCCCCGTGTCTGAATTCCTCCTGCACTCTCAGCAACCTAGAATTAAAATCTCTCTTCCAATGAGATGAGATCACCAGTGATTTTGTTTTAGAAATCCAAGATTAGAACAGCAAATAACTATTAGTGAGCTGAGGACAGTAATTTAGTTTTTGGGTTGTTTGCCTAACATCAGGACAGTTCAGTCACATTGCCTACCATCATTTATGCCATAACTTCAATCATGCCAGTTAGTGTTATATTTCTGTTCTTCCAACAGAGATTCCTGCTTTAATGTTCTACAGAAGGAATGACAGATCAAGATTACTAACTGAGTACAGCAAGGCACTGAATCAAGCATTACTGCCAAAGAAACATTTTAGCGACAGTTCAGTGTTGGAGAGCAGTACCACTGTTTTCCAGATTGTATAGGATAACATACAATGGAATGAAATGTTGGACAAAATCTTACCAAAACATAGCACAGTGTTGGTTCTGGCAAGAAAAACGACATGTTTCTCTCCAGATCTTACCACACAGAGTCACAAAAATGGGCCGGGGAGGGGTGGGGAAGAGGGAGGGCATGTTTTACACCATCATGTAGGAGGGTGGGGGGCCTCAAAACACCAGCAAAAGCCCAGCTGCACTAAAATTGGAGCAGCATGTTTGAAGGGCGCCCCAATCAAAGCAAACAAACAGTTACCTCCCCGACCTCATCATGGCGGTCTCACAGACTCCCCCAAACTCCCTCCCCAATTGGAGCTGAAATTTGCTCCCTCCCCTCACGTTGGAGGTGGCGTTCAGTCCCAATGGACAGTACCAGCCTCCCCTTCCCCTCGAACATCAGACCCCTTTCCCCTGCTAGCAGTCAGTAACAGCATCTTCTCCTCCCCTCAAATATCAGGCATTTGTTCCCCCACCCCGACAACAATCGCCAACATCATAGAATCCCTACGGTGCAGAAAGGAGCCATTTGGCCCATCGAGCCGGCACCAAAACAATCCCACCCAGGCCCTATCCCTATAACCCCATATATTTACCCTGCTAATCCCCTGACAGTAAGGGGCAATTTAGCATGGCCAATCCATCTAACTTGTAAATATATTATGTTATGTAATGTGTAAATATATGTAACATCATATATAAATATATTCAAATAAATGTAAATCAGGTTCACACTTATAATGGGTGAGGCACAGCAAAAAATCCAACCTCCCAATCTCAATGGTAAGATTTGGGATTGCAGATTTTCATTGGATCTTCAGACCCTGCCAGTATTCCTGCAGATGACAAAAGTCTACTCCAAAAAGGTTCAGATTGAATGGTATAATTATTTTAACCTTTGAAATGGAACCTCACTACTTCAGGCGTTCTTATCGCAAGACTTAAATTTCCTGATCTTCCTCATTGCAACATTCTGATGCTTGTTTTCTCCCCTCTCTGCGTATTAATGTTACAGGCAATGCAATAATTTTATCTCATGTTGCCCTATAATCCTGTGTGGTTCCTAATGCCAGCAAATTAGTTATTTTTTAGGTCTTTCTTATGGGGAGCATGAATTGGATTCAATTTGAACTTTTTTTTGGAGCAAGCAAAGAGATGGATTCAGGCCTTGCCCTGTTCACTCTGTGCATTCGCTTTGTAACTTTAATAACTATTTTTTAGGTGCTTTATCTTCATGGATCTAAAACGTAATGAAAGTTCCTTTGCCATTGCAATTTAGCTTGGTGTTTTCTTTTCATTCTTAAAGTTACAAAGCCAATGCACAGAATGAACAGGGCAAGGCCTTAATCTATCTCTTTGCTTGCTCCAAAAAAATAGTTCAAATTGAATCCAATTCATGCTCCCCATAAGAGAGACATATAAAAAGCTGACAAGAAAAGGCATTGCATCCAACCTTGGGCTTGTTCTGAGCTAAAAGGCTGAGAAATGAGGAGCTGGGTAATAGGTAAAGGCACTTTGCCTTGCCTCAGGTGCTTCATTATAGACAACAATCATGTTTTGACCAAAACTTGGGATCAATTTAGTTCCTGCAGATACTTTGCATCATCTAAGTGTGCATTGTCAATGGCACCTGTCCCCTGAGTCAAGGATCACGTCTGTTCATACAGGGTCATGAATTTCTGCTGGGCATCTTCATGTGACTGAATGGGCTGATTCTTGACCTGCGGATCTTTGGGCGCATGTGGCAAGATGACCGATGAGTTGGTGGGATCCAGAGTGCAGGATTTTCTTCCTTTTCTTTCTTTCTCTGCTACTGTCCTGCCTCATCATTAAGACATTGTGACTCAAAGTGTGGTGCAACTTTATGGTCAATTTGTCACCATTTTGAATAATTGGTAGCAAACTCCCCTCAATCACTAATGTCAATGCTGCTGCACTTCCAGGAGAGCTCAGAGTATCTCTGAAGCATTTTCTTTGTCCTTCTGTGGAATGTTGGCCATTTGAGGAAAGCGGACTTAGTGGACAAGATGGTTTTCAGCCATGTGGACAGAGCATCCAGTCAGTGTGTCCAGTGTATTGCTGATGGAATTCCTCTAGTATTCTTATGTCACTGATTCCCTGTTCATGTCTTGCTGCAGTAAAAGAGTAGTGATGACAACTAGGACTTTTGTTGACTTGCAGAGGTCTTTGTTACCAAAAACCTGCTGCCATGGTTGGTAGAAGGCCAAGCTGGTGCAGCTGATCTGACTTTGGATCTCCTCGTCAATGGTGGCCCTTTTGAGAAAGGTGGCTACCAGTTATGGGAAGTGCTCAATATATTCCAGAGTATCTCCTTCAACATATCTGGGAAGTGGAATATTTGGCAGATCAGCTGTGGGTTGATACGAGCTTTGTTTTGACAACAAGGAGAGGTCTAATTTCTTGTGTGCAGAATTTAAAAAAATGGAGAGTGGCTTGCAAATCTGGTATAGAGTGTGTCTCTATGGTGGGAGGTTACTTTTGGCACAGAAGTGACTGAAGTTAGAACTTGCCATCTTGGTGGTATTTAAAACTGTCATCAGAGGGTAGTTGATCTTTGAGGTGAATATCCATTGTCAGGTGGATTGTGAAGAGTATAGGGGCTATCACACAGCCTTGCTTGACATTGGTCTGGATTTTGAAGCCACCCATTTCAGATCTCCTATTCAAGACAGTTGTGGTCATATCATGAAACAATTGCAAGATTATGATGAAATTTCTTGGACCTCCAAACCTTTGGGGCACAATCCACAGAGCCTCACAACTTAATGGGTCAAATGTTTTATTCAGATTGCTGGATGCAATAAGGAGTTCCTTATTTGAGTGTTGTACTCAAATACTGCTTTCCCAATGCAGGATGTTGGACAAGCAAAATGACAAATTAGTGACAGTGGACAGTGGAGAGGTGTGGCCAGATAATAACGGAGTTATGAGTGTACATGTGCAATGTGATGTTATGTTTTAGCATGATGTCACTGAGGGAGTATTATGAGATAAAAAAGGGAGGTTGAAAAAATATGGACACTGCACGTGTTCGTGCTCGAGTCAGGTGAGAAGCTACTACAAGTGATTCCCTGGTTATGTGATAGTTTACTATGATCACATTTTCATAGGATTTCATGCACCTCTTCAACAGGAGGCTGCTTCAGTTCTGTGGCTATTTCATCTTAGGCTTCAGAGGTGGAAATGCATTCCTGAATGTCTCATCATACTGCTCAGCAGCAATTTCATTATCCTTCTATCTGACCTTCAGCAGTCTTTCTGCTCAGTAATGATGACTCCTGGTATTTTATCACACACACAGGTTCCACAATTTCATTATCCTTGTATATTAATCTTGCCAAGTGTTGGAACCTGGAAAACTTATAGCACAAAAAGAAGCCATTCAGCCCATCGTGCCCTCAACAGCTGAAAAATAATAAGTAAGTAAACCAATCGCCTATTCTAATCCCACTTTCCAACACCTGGTTCATAACCCTGTAGGTTACAGCACTTCAGATACAGATCCAGCTATCTTCTAAATGAGTTGCAAGTTTCTGCCTCCACCACCAAATCAGGCAGTGAACCTTCACTGTTCTCTGGGAGAAGTATTATTCCTGATATCCCCTCTAGTCCTCCTACCAAGTCATCTTAAATCTGATCATGGTAATTGAGTTCTCCACTAGAAGAATCATGTCTTTCCTGCCTATTCTATTTCAGCCCCTTATAATCTTGTGCACCTCAGTTAAGTCATTCCTCAGCACCTCTGTTCTAAGGAAAACAACTTAGCCTATCCAAACTTTCCTCAAAGTTATAATTTCCAAGCACTGGCAGCATTCTTATAAATCTTCTCTGCACTCTCCCCAGAGCAACTATGTCTTTCCTGTAATGTGGTGACCAGAACTGTACACAAAACTTCAACTGTAGCCTAACCAACATTTTATACAGTTCCATAATTACACTCCTGCTTTTGTATTCAGTACCTTGCCCATTTGCTTTCTTTACCATCTTGTCCACCAGTCCTACCATCTTCAGGGACCTGTGGACATGCACTTTTAGGTCTCTCACTTCCTCAACTCCTTTTAATACCCTCTCATTTATTGTCTATGCACATGCATTGTTTGTCCTTCTCAAATGTATTATCTCATACTTCTCTAAATTGAATTCCATTTGCCACTTTTATAATCATTCATCCAAACCATTGATGTGATTATGGAGTCAACTGCAATCCTCTTCACTATTAACCAATTTTTGTATCATCTGCAAATTTCCCAATCATGCCTCCCACATTTAAGTCCCAATCATTAATATACACAACAAATAGCAATGGCCTCAATACTGAGCCCTGTGGAACACCACTGCAAAACCATTTTCCATTCACAAAACAGCTATTGACATTTGTTTCCTGTTGCAGAGCCAATTTTAGATGCAACTTCCCACATTTCCTTGCATCCCATGAGATCTTGCTTCTATGACCTGACTGCCATATGGGATCTTGTCAAATGTCTTATTAAAATCCATGCAGACAAAATCCACTGCACTACCCTCAGTCTTTCTTGTTACTGCTTCAAAAGATTTGATTAAATTAGCAAGACACAATCTTACCCTAACAAAGCCAAGTGGATTATTCCTGGTTAATCAATTCTTTTCAAAGTGACGCTTTATCTTGTCTTTCAGAATCGATTTTTAATAGTTTTGCCACCACCAAAGTCAGACTGACCAGCCTATAATTATTTGGCCTATGCTAAATACCCTTTTAAAATAACAGTATAAAGCTAGCAAACCTCCATTCCTCTGCTACCTTGCCTTTATCAAATGAGGATTGGAAATAGATGCTCAGAGTATCCACTATTTCCACTCAGGCTTCCTTTAACAGCCTGGGATACAATCCATTTGACCTTGGTAATTTTCAAGGATGTCAGTCCCTCCAGTACTCCCTCTCTCACTATGTTTATTATATCTAATATTTCACACTTATTTTTAACTAGAGTATCTGCATCCTCCTTCTCCTTAGTGAAGACAGATACAAAGTACTCATTAAGAATATCGTCCACATCTTCTGAATCCACATGTAATGCACGTCTCTGATTGGCCTTATTCTTTCCTTTGTTAGTTTCTTGTTCTTAAAGTACCGATAAACCATTATTGAGTATTCTATGATTTTACCTGCCAATATTTTTCGTATCTTTGCTTTCCTAAATTCCTTTTTGACTTTACAACTGAACTTTCTATGCTCCTCTAAGCTTTCTACAGTATTATGTTTGTTTGTGACTGTCATAACTTACTTCTTCTGCTTTATCTTGCTTCTCCTAGGAAATTTCTTTATATTTTCTGTGGCTCTTCCACATCATAGAACCCCTACAGTGCAGAAGGAGGCCATTCGGACCATCAAGTCTGCACTGACAACAATTCCACCCAGGCCCTATCCCCATAGCCCTACATATTTACCCTGTTAATCCCCCATCAATAACAGACAATTTAGCATGGCCAATCACCTAACCCGCACATCTTTGAAGTATGCGAAGGAACCGGAGCATCCAGAGGAAACCCACATAGATTTGAGGAGAAAGTGCAAACTCCACACAGACAGTGACCCAAGGCTGGAATTGAACCCGGGTCCCTGCACTGTGAGGCAGCAGTGCTAACCACTGTGCTTCCCCAAAGATAAAGTCGCCATAATCCCAGATGGCCACAGGCTTTTCTCCCCCTCAAAGTGTGGTGACTGGTGGTGATTTGACCTGAGGCTCACCACACCTCAGACAAGGCAGAGCCTTCATAAATAACCTCAAAAGGTACAGGAGTTGAACCCACACCATTGCCGTTGCTCTGCATCACTCACCAGCTGTCTAGCCAACTGAGCTAAACCAACCCCCATCTTGCATTTTACTTGGTTTTCTTGTTATCACTTTGCTGCAATGAGCTATAGCGTCTGCAGACTATTTTAAAATGTCCTAACGTCCCATAGTTGAGGCACTCAGATCCACTTGCTGGGCATTCTTCCCACTTGCAGGGTTTTTCCGCCACTAAGTGACCATCTCTAGATGGTGATTAGCATGTTTTTCCTAATTTTGTGAGCTTTTGTTGCACTGCATTTTATCTTTTTTTTTGTCTGACATATTGAATGCTTCACTCTTTTTTTTCTAAGAGACACCACTTTCCCCATGAACAACTGCTCTGTTCAGCTCAGTCAGTCACACTACTCATGCCGCTTTTGTGAGAGTTAAATCTTAAAAAAGTCTTCAGCCACTAAACAGCAGCATATTAATTCATCTCTGAGGATTTCATAATCACAATTCTCCATCAGTCTTATCAGGTCATTTATAATGAGTCCGTGGATTTATCCAGTTTTTGCTTTCTCTTATTAAATTTCACTAGCTCAATGATCATGTTCCTTCAAACACTGAAGTATAATTCAAATGCCTGGAGAACATCCTGAAATGAGCTTGACACCCTGTCTTTCAAAAAAATTGTCTGCTGTGGCCTCTACTGTGTTGAATAAAGTATGACCTGATCCTTCTGTTCTTCTTATGCAAATTTGAAGATGTTCTGTAGCTGGAGAATCTCTTCCCCAATTCTCCCAGTGTTGAACCCTTTGTGAACTTTCTGCAGTTCAGAGCAGTTCTGAGAGTTGCAATGTAGACTCCTTGCTTACCCTGAGCTCTGTATCTGTTTTTACTTCAGTAGCTTGGCTTGTAAATTGTACTCACTGCCTTCTGGACTCCAAGTCTGCATGTCGGCTTCCACCTGTAATGCCCACAGTGAGTCTTTAATCCTTTTACAAATGATCTGTCGGTCTTTCAAGTCTGTGGTCTTCTCTTGAGGATTTCCTGGGTCTTTACACTCTGTCTGTTGCCACGTTGGTTTGTCTTGGGTTGGGGATCTAGATGGGGTTTCTTTAGGGTTTGTCTGTTACCCTAAGAATGCTACCCAAACTTGTTTATTTACAGAATTACATTACTCAAGGTTGTACTGTTTCCCACCAGATCTCAGTCTCTAGCCACTGAATCATAGATATATCATTGGCTACATCAGTATCAGGTACTCCTGATGTTAACCGTTTCCTCTATATTTGCAGGGGCAGAGTGCTAACTAGAGGGATTCAAACATAGAGGTGCTGGAAAGGTGAGCGTGCATTGTGAAAGCAACAAAATCTTCAAGGACTTTGTTCAGGAAAGGGAGATTGGAAATGGGACAATAATTTGAAAGGATAGAGGATTCAAGGGTGAGAGAGTTTTAATCAACCGTGGAGACACGAGTGCAACTCAGCAGATTGTAGTTTGCAGAAATGTTGTGGTGAAAGGAGGCCAAAGGCTAGACATGGGAAATTGAAAGTGCAGTTGTAAGTGAATTGTGGGAGAGACACAAGAGGAAGTTGAGTTGCGAGCGTACATGTTGGAAAGTGATACAAGAAAGTGATCAGAATTGGCCTTTTCTGTGATTGAGACATTGATATTGAGAGGTCACTGAAATGACAAGGTCAAGGGGGTGGCCATGAATATGGACAGGTTCAATGGCATTGTTGGGGCAAGTATGTGTAAATCTGCATCTCCAGTTCAAATGGAATGAAAGTATTTCTCTTTTATTTTACTATCTTCGGTAATGAGCATTGGCAGATGCTCATTGGGCAAAGGGCATTTGTAGAAAGTTGGGGTTGCTCAAATTTCCCAGTGATTTGAAGAACTGATTGTAGCCCTTCGAGTCCTTGGAATATTGCAAACCTTTAATTTGCTACATTTCATGCAAAATGGATGCTGGTAAATTAAGCAAGGAGATAAATATTTGTACATCACAAAACACAGACGATTGTTCAGAAGGGGAGGCTAACTTTCGAGTGTCTGGAAAGGGCTCAATGTCAGACAGATGGTTTGATTCACACATCAACGTGTGAAAACACTTGCTTGTTTTGACATTTCTGCACGCTTGAATATTCCTTAATTGCAGTGCACTGCCTCGTAGTGGAATTGGAAGATGATCTCTTTCAGAGAAATGTTGGGAAAATTTGCCTTGGCTCTTCAGCAGATGTAACATTAAGTCTGTCACTTAATGATTTTGCTATATCGACTATGTTGTTATTGACTCGGGGTACCAGGAATTTGCAACTCAATCCAGGCTACTACATGAAAAGCGGAGTTTCCAGCTGGTTAGGTGAGAACCAACGTACATAGAAAACCTGAATGTTATTGCACTTTGCCTGATGGCCATTTTGAAATGTTTGTAATGTTCTTCAGATATTTTACAAATAAAGTATATTTTTGCAAAAAATCAAGAACTAAAAATGGTGCCTGTATCCCTCTTGTTACCGTGACAGTAATGAGCTTCCAGGGCAGAGTGTTTATCTTTCTTCAAAAAGTTATAGAGCATTACTATTCAAAAACAAAACAAAGGACATTGTATCAGCCATTCAGGAGTGGAGTGGAGAACATTAGAGAATTTTTTCCTCATTCATTCACAGAAAGTCACAGGCAAGGCCAGCATTTGTTGCCCATCCCGAATTGTGGTTTGCTGGTCTTTTTCAGGGTCCAGTTAAGAGTCAAGTGCAATGCTATGGGCCTGGAGTCACATGTAGGCAAGAACCAGGTGAAAGACGGCACATTTCCTTCTCTAACAGACATTAGCGATCCAGATGGGTTTTTACTACAATCGTAGAACCATGGAGTCCCTACTTAGCAGAAGGAGGCCTGTCAGCCCATCAAGTCTGTACTGACCCTTACCAAGGCCCTTAGCTAGCCTTTAAACAGTGAGTGTTCTGCATAGGAACAACCTTAGCAAATACAAAATATGTTCTTTCATCTGCTTCCACATCATTACCAAGTTCCAAAACACACTGCTGACATGAAGTGGCAACTTATAAGTATTTGCTACAATCCAATCTATTTGCTGCTCTCGGTTTTTTTTCCCCCCAAATTGGGAAGTTAAACATACATTGTTAATCAGTTTTCAGTTCCACCCACAATGATCATTCCAACCACCCTGCGGCACACCACCTGAA
The DNA here is from genome assembly GCF_965287045.1 of Carcharhinus amblyrhynchos. Taxonomy (NCBI): domain Eukaryota; kingdom Metazoa; phylum Chordata; class Chondrichthyes; order Carcharhiniformes; family Carcharhinidae; genus Carcharhinus; species Carcharhinus amblyrhynchos. Next base: position 1,762 of record NW_027649955.1, on the reverse strand, counting down.
CTGCTCCCCTCATCCACACTACTCCCACCCTGGGTCTCTTCAATGCTCCATAATACATTTTGTTTATTTATTATCGATGATGGTTGTTTTAGTCATATTAGTAAGATTAGCTTTATATTCCAGATTGATGAGCTTAAATTTAGGATAGAAATTTAAATTCTATCAGCTGCTGAGGTAGGATTTGAACCCACATCCCCACAGCAATAATCTGGGCCTCTGGATTGCCAGCTCAGCAGCACTACCTCTAGCTCCCTCTGCCACTATATTCCTCATGAAATTGAAATAACACATCTCTCATTCAAACATACAAAATATAACTAAAATACATTTTTAAAAATGTATAAAATCTGGTAAATTCTCTTACCTTGTTGAATTATTGTGCTTTTGGCTAGAAACCAAGAATTGCACTATAATTTCCTGCAGGCCACCAGTGCAGTGCAGGATGGCATAGTGGCACAGTGGTACAATGGTTAGCACTGCTGTCTCATAGCACCGGCGACATGGGTTCAATTTCAGCCTTGGGTCACTGTCTGTGTAAAGATTGTACATTCTCCCTGTGTCTGTGTGAGTTTCCTCCTCGTGTTGCGGTCTCCTTCCACAGTCCAAAGATATGCAGGTTAGGTGGATTGGCCAAGCTAAATTGCCCCTTGGTATTAGGGGGATTAGCAAGATAAATATGTGAGGTTACAGGCTTGGGTGGGATTGTTGTTAGTGAAGGCTCAATGGGCCAAATGGCCTCATTCCATAATGTCAGGATTCTGTGATTCTATGGTTATCCACCAGGGGGAGAATAGAGCATTGCATTGGAGACCCTACCACGGAGGGATTGGAAGGGAGCAGACTTCCAGGCTGCCTGTAATCATTTGTGGCCTTTAGATGCCTACATTTCACCTCTATATGGAGTATGAGAGGTGAGGAAGGTGGCACAGCCGTCAGGGTGGCATGGTGGCGCAGTAGTTAGCACCAGGGACCCAGGTTCAATTCCCGGTTCAGGTCACTGCTGATATGGGGTTTGCACATTCTCCCTGTGTCTGTGTGTGTTTCCTCCAGGGGCACCTAATGTGCAGATTCGGTGGAATGGCCATGCTAAATTTCCCCTTAGCGACTGGGGGTCTAGCTAGGGTAAATACTTGGAGTTCTGGGGATAGGGCCTGCCTGGGGTTGTAGTTGGTGCAGACTCCATGAGCCAAATGATGTTCTTCTGCACTGTAGGACTCTATGTTTCTATGTGAACTCCTCTTCCTCTACTTGAAGAGCTCCTTTTCAATCGCTGGCTGCACTTCAGTCCACATTCCTTGTGCAGAAGTGGGTATTTTGAAACTCCTCGTGGGATTAGCTCCTGGGCCTGGCTTAACAGGTTTAGGCAGATGGGTAGCATGGTAGCACGGTGGTTAGCACTGTTACTTCACAGCTCCAGGGACCTGGGTCCAATTCCTGGCTTAGGTCACTGTCTGTGTGGAGTTTGCACATTCTCTTTGTGTCTGCGTGGGTTTTCTCTGGCTGCTCCGGTTTCTTCCCACAGTTCAAAGATGTGCGGGTTAGGTTGATTGGCCATGCTAAATTGCCCTTAGTGTTCTGAGATGCGTCGGTTAGAGGGATTAGTGGGTAAAAACGTAGGAATATGGGGTAGGACCAGGATGGAATTTTGTCAGTGCAGACTTGATGGGCCAAAGGGCCTCTTTCTGTACTGTAGCAATTCTATGCAGTTGAGGCGACTATTCTGTCTGGCCACCTGCCTCTCCTCCGCATTTATGTATGTGCC